>NC_056735.1:418179127-418206627 GCF_019279795.1 Protopterus annectens
TTTTTTTTTTTTTTTTGGACATAGCTACATATACAGCAATATCAAAGAAAGTAAACCATACTAACATTTATTTTGTCATTTTCATTCACTCCAGAAATTGCTGAGCTCCTGCCTTCTTTCACTCCTCTGCCTGAAAATTATTCTGCATGTATTGTTCCGACAAATGCCATTTATTAAGTTTGCTTCTTCCCTTTTCTAAAGATCTTTACTTACAGTTCTTTTATCTCCTTTAGAATATTCAGTACTTCAGTTGTAGTTGGTTTCGAGTATGATTTTCATTTTCTAGTAATTGCTTTTTTGTAGCTAATAGCATTAAATTTAGTAAGGCCTTACTATTTCTGACAGTTCCAAACAGACTTTAGAAATGTTTTCATCAGGCAGATAGCAAATGATGGGAGCTGTGATGGGAAAGAGAGAGATAATTGGGAACATGATTTTTGGGAATACAACGAGATGGCAGATTTAAAAAATTCCCCACAGAATACTTTGTCAGAAATGATAGGAGAGCAAAGTGTTGTAACCGCAACTCTCAACCTCTTAACACAAGAAATCTGGACGAAGGCAAATATAGTGTGGGAGATAAAGGCCCAAAATAGGGAAAACTTTAAAGTAATGCTCTTATAAACTTAGAAGGTTGCTGTAATAGTAGGTATTACATTATAATGCATTTCTTTTTTTTTTTTTTCAAAACAGGTTTATTGTTTTAACATATAAGAAAAATATCATAACAGTTTTATACAAGTAATTAAAAATAGGTATTATTATAATATTCAACAAAACAACTAAAGTATTTACAAAGACATCCACTACAATCAGATCAATTAATTAAACTAAAAATACCGTGCTATTGAAATTAGAATTTTTTTAACAAATTTTGTAAATTATCCCATACAATATAATATGATGTTTTTCTAGTTGTTCTCATTCTAATTGTGCTTATTTCCATATGGCACATTATATTCATAACATTTTTAAATTCATTGAACGAAGGAGGTGTATCTGAAATCCAATTTCTAGTTATTATTTTCCTGGCCACTGCTAGGATAGACCATAACAAGGGAAGCTTAATCTTTTTAACACATTGAGGTGCAGGTGTGTTGAATAATATAAGAGACTTAGAAATAATGAAATTATCTGTAAAAAGAGCCTGCAAAAATTCATTAATTGACTTCCAGTATTCTTTCAACTTCATACAGTCATAAAACATATGAGCCCAGTCAGCATTAATTTCTACATTACATCTCTTACATAGATTATCTTTATTATTTATTTTATTCATCATCAAAGGTGTATAAAAAGATCTATGTAAAAATTTCCATGTATAAAGTCTCCAGACAATGGAAGATGTAGTTCTATAAGCAGATTCCACTATATATTGTTTATCTTGTTGAGTTGGTGGGTCCCCATTAATAGAGGTGAAATAATTCCAGTATGAATCTACACTGTAAAAAGTTTCTTGTCTGATAATTTTATGTATATATGAAAGTTTACCTTTATCAGAAACTTTATGCTGTAAATTTAATATCAAGTAATCGATCAGTTTTGGAATAGATTCTTTAACTGTTATAGACATTAGATCTATTCTATCAATGAGATGTTGTCTAAAGATCTGAACCTCTAACCAGCAAGTTTCTCTTAGATCAAATTCTTGTTTTAAGAAATCTAGATTTTTAACTTTATTATCAGATATCAGCTGATATCAGTACTTTAGATCATTATCTATAGCTAAATGAGCTCCTTCAGAAGTAGATGACATAAGCATACCCTGAGTATACATTATAGGAATACAATAAAATTCCATTCCCTATACTTAGGGTGCATGAATATAAAGTTACGATAACTAATAATAATATTTAATGGGTAACAAACCATATGTTTAGGTGTAATAGGTGAAGTACAAAATTACTTTAGCAACCACAACATGGAGTTATTTACAATCATATTTTTATGTGTTAAGGAGATTTTCATGAAGTGCATACTAATTAGCTCCCAATAATCTTTCCATTTTATGATATATGACTGATCTATTAATAAAGTAATAACTTTTATAATAGAAGAGATAATATATAAATTAAAGTCTGGAAAAGAAATACCCCTTGAGACCAGCTATTAGTATGTTTCTTTAATGCAATCCTAGGTCTATTAGGTGCCCATAAGAAATTTAACATTAGTGTATTCAGTTTCTTGATAATTATTTTGTAGGTGAAAGTATTATTGATTGTATTAAGTATAAAATCTAGTGGCATATTATCATTTTATTAATTGTAAGTCTCTCCTCCATAGTAAAAACATATTATTCCAGGTATTAAAAAGATTTTGTATATTAAGAAAACAGGTATTATAGTTATTATATATAATAGATTTAATATCTTTAGATAGTATTATACCTAAATAAGTTATCTGACCTGAATTGGGTACATATTTAGTAAAATCACTAATGAGAATATTTTTTCGTGTATATATAGGTAGTATTTTAGTTTTTTTTTCATTGAATATTAAACCAGAAATACTTTTAAAATTCATCATTTTATCAAATAAAGACTGCATAGAAGAATTAGATCCTGCTGATGTAATTAGAACATCATCTGCAAAAAGTTGAATTTTTGATGTTGTATTTTCGTCTATTTCAAAACCCTCTATATCAGTACTGTTTCTAATCAAATTAGCCCAAGGCTCCATTACTAAAGTGAATAATAGTGGAGAAAGTGGACATCCTTGCTTTGTACCTTTAAGAATGGGTATTTTTGTGAAACATATGTTCCTACCTTAATATAAGCCAGCGTTCCTTTGTATAAATGCTCAATTAAATTTACAAATGCATCAGAGAAGTTTGTGCATTTCAGTAAGGTAAACAGATAGTCCCAACTTACTGAATCAAATGCTGAACCTATATCAAGACTAATAAGTGTTAAATCTTTCTTTTTCCTATTTGCAAAATCAATTAATGTTAAAGTTCTTCTTATATTATCAAAAGTATTTCTATTTACAATTAAGCCCGTCTGATCTATATCTATAATGCCAGGCATGATTGACTTCAATCTATCAGCAAAAATACTCATAAACATTTTATAATCAACATTAAGTAATGAGATGGGTCGATATGAAGAACATCTAGTTGGATCTTTATTAGGTTTTAAAATTGGTGAAATAAATGTATATTGCCAAGATGGGGGTTATTAACTCAGTTTGGGCCAAAATAAAAACCTTATGTATTAATGAATATGTAGTTTTAGAAAGGATTTTATATATCTCTGGTATAATACCATCATTACCCGGTGCTTTGTTTGATTTAAGCTTATTTATTTGTGTAATAACTTCTGTATATGAAATACTCTTGTCCAATAGTTTAATCTGTTGTTTATTAAGCTTTTATTCATGTTTGTGGTTATAAACTCCTTTATTTTATCTTTAGGTTCCATGTTAATGTTGTTATGGTTAATCTTGTGAAAGTGATTTCTAAATTCATCCAGTATTTCTGGTATACTAGAAACATTCTTCTTTTTCCTTAGAGAAATGATTTCTTTGATATGGTTTTGTTTATTCAATCTTTTTGTTTTATTTTTAAGTCTATGTAAGTATTTGGGGCTTATTGAATAAGACAAAAACTTGTATTTCTCTAAAGTTATTTTAACTTTATGAGTTAAAATTTCTTTGTATTTCTCATTTAGTTTGTTTATTTCTTCAATAACTTTCTTGTCCATAATATTTTCTTTATAATTATGTTTATAAGAGTCTAATTTACTTTGAATATCTAACAATTCCTTATCCCAAGATTTCCTTTTATTATTATACCATCTGATACTTTGTCCATATAGATATGATTTTAAGGCATCCCAAACATAGACAATGGAGACTTCAGGAGTATTATTTATGTCTAGAAAATGTTGTACTTCTGAAAGTATATATTCTTTATAGTCTTTTAGCTGAGTTAAGTATGCTGGTATCCTTTTGATCTGAACATTATGAGTATTTTTTATCATGAATTCAAAAACAATTGAGTTATGATCAGATATAGGACATGAAATGATTTTGGAATTAATTAAATCTGTTACCATCTGGTTAGAAATAAAGACCCTATCTATTTTTGAATAAGTTTTGTATGTGTTAGAAAATGTAATTCTTCTTTTCCTTATAGTGGTAGTATCACTTTCATGTAGTATACAATTAAAATCACCAGCTAAAATAATATCCCCTATAGAGAATGATATGATCTTATCAATATGATGTTTCACTGTATTAATACCAATTCCAGGTATCCAATATACATTAATTAAAGTGTAAGTCTTCCCATTAATTTGTATTGTAACCATACAAAACATTCCTTTGTCATCCTGAAAAGACTTAATGGTTTTAGGAATGGGCATACTTTTATTCCATAAAATAGCCACTCCTCTTTTTTTCTGAGTGTGCTCTGAACTAACCAATACTGTATACTTATTAGTGGCTAGTTTATCAATATCTTTTTTCAAGAGATGGGTTTCTTGCAGGAAGACTAGATTGGCCTTGTGTAAATTAATGTATCTTATTAGGCTTGCTCTTTTACACGGATTATTCAATCCATTAATGTTTAAAGAAATTCCTTTTAAAGATGTCATTTGGCATTTTTAAAACTCAAGAATCTTATGATCGAAATAACAAATAACAAGATAAATAATGTTACATCTTCTCTTTTAGGTGTATTTTTAAATATAGCTGTATTTATTAAATCTCTTATGGGATTTTGTATAGGATTCAATTTTGTTTGTAGTGACAATGAGTATACAAAATATATTGTGGATGTCAAAACTATATACATATAACAATGAACAAGTGAAAATAATGTAAGGATTAAACCTTGCATCCAGCCTGGAGTTGAAAACTCCAACTTAGAGTAGTATTTACTACTCAAGTTAACCCCCTACCCTAAGCAGCAGTACCTCAGCTACCACCTTATCAATTTAATACTAGTTATATTTAACTGAGGTTAACAGTTTTCAATTCAATTATCTATCAAGACAAAACTACACATTTGGTAAAACAGCATCATATAAACTAAAATAAACTTTTTTTTTTTTTTTTTTAAACTGTTCATACTACTATATAGATCTATGTAATATATAACACTTGTATTCAAATAGCATTCAAATAATCTTGATGTTAGAAATCAAGAGGAGAGAAAATTAGGTTCTAACATTCATTTAAATCGAAAACTTTGGCTAATATGATTCAGACATTACATATATTAAGATGCATCTATTTTCTGTCATGTGAATACTATTAACAGCTTCCAAAAAAAAATCTTGAATTGTTTGTATATGAGCATTTACTTAAACTCATTATTGTCAATAGAGTAAAATATTGTATTCATAAAATTATTATAAATCATATTGCATAGTTATGCACATTCTCAGAGACACTTGCATTATTAAAAAAACAAAGCCATCACACACATACACACAGACACACACACACACACATACACACACACACATACACACACACACACACACACACACACACACACACACACACACACACACACACACACACACACACACACACATATATATATATATATCTGATCTCACTGAGTTATGTCCTTGTTAAGCACTATCCTACTTGCTGTCCCTAGAATAAATCTGTCTGCTTTATAGAAAATAATGCACAGCAAACACATTTTAGTAACCAGATTTTACAATCATGCTAACCTACTGCTTTAAAATATATCACATGACATTTCTTCCAGAATAGAATTATAAAATTGTTTATGCTTGTCAATCAGATGAATTAAATGAATTATAATAAAGTATATGTTTGGAACAGAAGTTTTTAACACAGATTATTATGCTGCTGTTAAGTAGATTTTCAAAACATTTAAATAAATGTTTCATTTTCTATGCCTTCTAAAATAAGACATTTACTTACTACAAGAAACTACATCATTTAAACTCATTATAACTGGCATTTTATGAATAGAGTATTTTTCCTGAATCTGTGGTGTGTCAGTATGATAACTAGGTCAGAGGTTATACTAACTGCTTTCAGTTTCTCTGTGAGAATTCTGTGAGTTGAAGCTTTTGAAGTAGTTCATGGACACTGTGCATGAGACAGCCCACATCCCAGATTGTCTCCCTTAACATTTTGGCGGGAAACTTATTAAAACTTGTGGCAAACATTCATTTTGTCAATAGAGTAAAATATTGTATTCATAGAAATTATTATAAATCATATTGGATAGTTATGCAGATTCTCAGAAACACTTGCATTATTAAAAAAAAAAAAAAAAAAAAAAAGCCATCACACTCACACACACACATACATACACACACACACACACACACATATATATATATATATATATATATATATATATATATATATATATATATATATATATATATATCTGATCTCACTGAGTTGTGTCTTTGTTGAGCACTATCCTACTTGCTGTCCCTAGAATAAATCTGTCTGCTTTATACAAAATAATGCACAGCAAACACATTTTAGTAACCAGATTTTACAATCATGCTAACCTACTGCTTTAAAATATATCACATGACATTTCTTCCAGAATAGAGTTATAAGATTATTTATGCTTGTCAATCAGATGAATTAAATGAGTTATAGTAAAGTATATGTTTGGAACACAAATTTTTAACACAGATTATTATGCTGCTGTTAAGTAGATTTTCAAAAACATTTAAATAAATGTTTCATTTTCTATGCCTTCTAAAATAAGACATTTACTTACTACAAGAAACTACATCATTTAGACTCATTATAACTGGCATATTTTATGAATAGAGTATTTTTCCTGAATCTGTGGTGTGTCAGTGTGATAACTATGTCAAAGGTTATACTAACTGCTTTCAGTTTCTCTGTGAGAATTCTGTGAGTTGAAGCTTTTGAAGTAGTTCATGGACACTGTGCATGAGACAGCCCACATCTCAGATTGTCTCTCTTAACATTTTGGCGGAAACTTATTAAAAACTAGTGACAAACATTCATTTAGTAGTGTAAATGCATGTAAACATGACAAAACCTTCACAATGTATTCCACAGACCATTACAGCCTCTTACTTCTTTTCAGAAAGAGAAACAAATTGAATCACAGCTTGCCATTAAATCTTCAGATATTTTGACTGGTTATGAAACAAAACATTATAACTGACATATTTTATGAATAGAGTATTTTCCTGAATCTGTGGTGTGTCAGTGTGATAACTATGTCAAAGGTTATACTAACTGCTTTCAGTTTCTCTGTGAGAATTCTGTGAGCTGAAGCTTCTGAAGTAACTCATGAACACTGTGCATGAGACAGCCCACATCTCAGATTGTCTCTCTTAACATTTTGGCGGGAAACTTATTAAAACTAGTGACAAACATTCATTTAGCAGTGTAAATGCATCTAAACATGACAAAACCTTCACAATGTATTCCACAGATCATTACAGCCTCTATGTAAGTGAAATTAAGCCCAAAATTACCAACAAGCAATGAAACTCAACATTCTTCTCCCAACTCAATTTTCATACAAATCCTATTATTCACTGTGCCCACACAATCAAAAGCATTTCTATATATTAATAAAGAAAAGAAAAGAGAGTAGAAAATAAAAGGGAGGCAGAAATAAAAAATGTAAGAGAAAGCTGTAAGAAGTATATACAATGGAATGTTACTTACTGTTTATATTAATAGAGTTAAAAATAAAACATTATTTACTCTTATTTAGTTCTGATTATTATTAGTTAAAGCATAACAGATTATTTACAAACAGGCATAAGCAGTATAATCAAGAAAGTATAATTAGAAATAGCATTTGAAGAACTTATAAAAACTTTTACAAGGAATAAATATGTTATTATTCTATTAATGATATTTTCATTACTGTTCTCTCCCTGCCCTCCCCCACCCTTTACCCACTACATAATCTAAATAGAATGTCATTGTTTAAACAAAGAAAATAATAAAAGGAGAAGGAAAAAAAGGTAAAGATAAAAAAAATGTATCAAATTACTAATCTTACTTCTTTTCAGAAAGAGAAACAAATTGAATCACAGCTTGCCATTAAATCTTCAGGTATTTTGACTGGTTATGAAACAAAACATTTCTTTGCACATAACTTTGATTAAATCTTTTCCAAAATATTTGTGGCTTTCTGGAAATGCAGGAACTATATTCAAAAGATTAATAATGAACTAAAATGATGAGAGAAAAAAACATATAACAAATCATTTGTTTTTAGTCTCTTCTTCTTCTCTGAAGTCTTCCACGAAGCTTCAGTTGCCAATCTCTTTAATGAAGAACTAGCCCATTCCATTTCTTCTATTTTATCCAAAATCCTTTTTTCTTTGACAAACAGTAAAGCAGAGTCTAAATCATCGAAAACCTTAGGACCATCAGGAAGGAAGATTTTAAGCTTGGCAGGAAACAGAAGGTATGTTTTAAACTGTGCTTTTTTAAGCTCCCTTATTAGTGGCAGAAAAACTTTTCTTTTAGCTATTACCATGGAAGAATAGTCATTGTCAAAACGCACAGTTGTCTCATTAATCTTAACAGGAGCTTTAGCCCAAGCAGATTTAAGAACCATCTCTTTATCAAAAGATGATAGAAATCTAACTATAACTGATCTAGGATATTTTTTGTTAGAGTTAGTATTAACTATAGATCTATGTGCTCTTTCGATACCAAAAGAGAATGCTTCTGGTAAGTCTAAAGTTTTAGGAGCCAAGTTGTTAAAAAGAAGTAATATTGTTACCTTCAATATTTTCTGGCAGTCCAAAAATCCTAATGTTATTGCGCCTAGATCTATTTTCCAGGTCATCCAGCTTTGTTTGTAAATGTGTATTTTGTTTCAGCAGAAACTCAATGTTGATTTCCTCTTCTTGGATTCTATTTTCCATGTCATTCACAGCTTCTTCTATGCCTGTCATCTGGTTCTTCTGTTGTTGCAGGTCTGTATGTAACAGGTCTATTTGTTTTGTAGTTTTTCTATGAAGGTGTCTATTTTAGTATCCATTTTATCCATTTTATCAGTAAGTTGCTGGATTATAATTATCAGAGACTGAAGTTCTTTCTTGATGCTGGAGTCTTGAGAATTTGTCTTACTGGAACTCATTTCAGACTGATAAACTGACAGGAAAATTTCCACAGTGATTTCTGACAGGAATATTGTTAAGATTTCCTTTCTTTTTTAGATATAGTTCAAGAACTATATAAAACAAACGTATTTAGAAAGAAAATTACTTCAAAAATTAATTTTTTAAGTAATTAATTCCTGTCAGTGTAATGAAATTGGTGGAGCTGAAGAAATCTGCTGCTATCCTGTGTTCATCCTTGGCCACGCCCCATTATAATGCATTTCTGAAGGAAATTAAGTCTGAAACTCAAATGTCTTATCATTATGCAATGACTTCAATTTTCAATGATTTTCCAGAAAATAACAAATTTTATGAGGAACAGACCAAAAATATGAGGCAAAACGTAAATTCTGTGAAAATCGGGACAGTTGAGAGGTATCGTTGTAACTAAGAAAATTATTCTTCTGAGTAGGGTGTTCCCATACTTGGACAATTGGCTCCTCACTGCTTTGACCAGAGTGTCTCTCATCTCACCCAGAGATTACTTGTTAAAGCTCTGCCTATGCTTAGGAAGTCCTATAAGCTATGAAACGTGAAATCTACAACAGATTTTATACATAATGTTTATAGGCTGTCATATGGACGCAATAAACTGCGCTATCAGCCTTTCTCCCTTAGAGAATTCAGTACCTAAGAGTAATAATTGAGTACTTTCTAAGTTGTTCCACTTCAGTGGCTTCCCTTGTACTCTGTGGCTTCTCTGGTACTCAGAGTCTTAGGTATGATGAACTTATTCCAACAAAATACAAGAAAACAAACTGCAAAATCCTAAAGAATAAGGCACCACACCTGGAACAACAAATTCATTTATTACAAAGCGTTTTTCGTCCACACCAAATAGTCATACTTCATCAAATGCAAGTACTTCATTCACAAGAAACAGTTTAAATAGGGTCTATATTATAACAACAAGCGATCATATGATCGAACGTTGTTATATCGACCCCTAAATGTCGGAAATCCAAAACAGCGAACAACCAGAACACCCACCATGTGGGGGGCTGCGCCCCTCACACCCCCCCTACTTAAATATACCAATTTCGAGATTGCACTACAATGTAGGAAACGGCACAAACAGGACAGCTGGCCTAGCGATTTCTTTCCCTGGGAAAAAAGTTGCTATCCCAGCCATTCGCTATTTTGCCGGTTCAACATGTAGTGTTAGCTCTAACAGCAGTCGATCATCTGATCGTTCGCTGTTCTTAAGTAGACCCTTTAAATAACCCTCTCAGTAAGTCACATAACATCCCAGCTAAAATTTTAAAGTGCTAGTCACATCTATTTAAGAAATAACAGCATATATTTAAAATGACCATGTTAATATTTCTAAAATCCACAATTACACTAGTTAAAACAAAAATATGTTAAACTTCCATCCAGCAATTTAATAGAACAGTGAATATGAGTATAAAACTTAAAACTGTAAAAAATGTATTTAAGGGAAAGGTCCCCAATACTATCTCATTAGATTTTTTAATTTCAAAATACACATTAGGGAACACATATCATGAGTTCTGTGTGATTGTAGGCATTTAATCGAATTTGCCAAATAAGTTCTAGTCTTTCGAGTTCTAACTGGATGGGGCCTCCTCTAGCCACCTTAGAAATATTAACATGGTCATTTTAAATATATGCTGTTATTTCTTAAATAGATGTGACTAGCACTTTAAATTTTTAGGTGGGATGTCATGTGACTGTTTCTTGTGAATGAAGTACTTGTAGCTAATGAAGTTTGACTATTTGGTGTGGACAAAAAGTGCTTTATAATAAATTAATTTCTTGTTCCAGGTGTGGTGCCTTATTCTTTGGGATTTTGCAATTTCTTAGGTATGATGGCCTGTGTGATAAACATGGCAATTAACGCACGTTTTTACATGTGTATACTGCAATGAATGCTCAGTGTTCACTGGTACTAATGTTCAGATCACCCTATAGCTCTAATACACATCACCCAGCTGATGGTGTCTGATATCACCAAATTTTCCATAGGGAGGGCCTTTTTTTCATCCGCTCCCAGCAATGGGCATCACTGACACTTCCTCTGTGAGATGTGGTTGGAGACATTTCTAGGAGAAGATGATCCAAGGAACTTGGAATCAGAGGCCAATCTTCACATCAGTATGCTAGAGATGAGGGCAGTCCTGCTTGCATTGTAGGCATTTCAGGACCTTTATACTCCAGGAGTAATTTCCATTAAAACAAATAACACATGTAACATTTGGTAGTTAAGCAAGCAGGGGGAACCAAATCCCACTTCTTTTGCAAAGAGGCCATGAGAGTTTGGCATTGGGCAATTGCTTCATATCACTTTCTGATGGCAGCACATAATCAAGGGAGAGAGAGTGACTTAGCAGACATCTGAGCAGGTCCATCCTAATGCCTAATAAGTGGTCTCTCAATCCCACAGTAGTCCAGCAAATCTTCAGCTTCTGGTGACAGCCTTGCAGTGATCTATCCGCATTCCTGTCCAGTATAAAGTGCAGCAGCTACTTCTCCCTGATCCCTTCAGTGGAATAGTCCCCAATAGGTGCTTTAGTCAGTCAGTGGCCCTCCAGATTTCTGTACACCTTTCCTTCTCTTCCTCTGATCTAAATTTTTTTTACAGAATACAACAGCATACAAAGCTATTGTGATCCTCATCATCCCTCTTAGACCCAGGCAAATGTTGTTTCCCTTGCTGAGGCCACACCTAGCAAGCACCTTTGGCTTTTAGATTTTCACCCAAATCATTTTTTGCATCTATCTAGCAGCTTCGTTTCTCTAGTTCCCTTGATGTTCAAAGACACTTCACTATCCAAGAGTGGAGTTCACAGTCTGTCTTTTTCTCAAAATAAATGCACTCATAAAGTTCTAATTACTTTCCAGTCAAAGTACAATAGCATCTAATTAGGCCAAGTAAAAGGGGACAATGGCATCCATAGATCTAGACACACTCCATTTGTTTATAAGCTGTGCAATATAGAAGGACTTTCTTACAACAGTGGACACGTTGTTCAAAAGTTAGGTCACTGTCCACATAAATTCCCAAATCCTGGACAACTGGTTTACCTCTTAGGGGTGTATTGTTAATGTGGTAGTTCCCTGGGATAGATGACTTACCAAATGATACAATAATGCATTTTTTTGGAATTTAGTTGCAGTCCATGATTTTGGCGCCAGTCATTTATTTGGGACAAACATTCCTACAATATGACTAAGTAATTTGGGTATTCAATGACTGCTGCTAGCTTGCAGTCATCTGCAAATTTATGCCACAATAATGACATAGGAAATCTCCAGACACTGGACCCAACTCAGTTTGGTTTTGTCAGGTGCAGGTCATGCCCAGTGGACTTCTTTGAGAAAGTCACCAAAGCAGTTGATGAGGGCAATACGAAACGAAAAGTGACAGGACTTTAGCACGGCGTGAATAATTTTTCTGTCTTGCAGTTGATGAGGGCAAAATGGTTCACATTTACTACTTTGACCTAGCTAAGGCATTTGACATAATAACCCACTTGGGAATTGTTGCCAAACTCAAAAAGTTATTTGTAAACTCTTATGTCACCCAGTGAATAGACAGCTGGCTCACAGACAGGACCCAGGAGGTTAAAACTGGGGAGTTCATCTCTACAAAGAGGCCAGTCACAAGTGGAGTTCCTCACGGATCAGTGTTGGGGCTGCTTTTTTTTGGCATTTACTTTCTGGAAGTCCAGGCCAATGACAAGGGCCTCATGTTGACCACATTTGCAAATAATTGCAAATCAGGAGCTGTCATACAATCCCCAACAATCACTAATGTTCTCCAGGAAGGCCTGACACAGACAAATAACTTGTGTGAGCCATGGAGTAAAACTACATGCCAAGAAATGCATTATAGTATTCTTGGCATGTAGTTTTACTCCATGGCTCACACAAGTTAGCCATGGAGTAAAACTACATGCCAAGAAATGCATTATAGTATTCTTTGGGAAGTCATCCACTCCTGGTAACTATCATATTGACAACACACTGCTAAGATCTGACACAGTATTCAGGGACCTGGGGACACACATGAACAGTAACCTAGTCTTTGACAATCACGTCTACAGTAGCGAGGAAATCATTGTATGTTGTACATCTTATAAACAAATGTATAGAATCTAGGCCCAAGGAGGTCATTTTTCCACTGTATTCATCATTAATTACACCTTTCATTGAGTAGAGTGCCCCCTTTGGTATGTTCCTAATCAGGCATATCCAACAACTGGGACATTCACAGATGTTCCCTACTAAAAGAATACACAGCATAAGTAATATGCCCTGTGCAGGTCACCTCAAAGCCCCATGCCTGTATTCTGTCTCCTACAGGCTAAGGGGAGATCTATGCCTAGCATACAAAGCATTGTCAGACCCCATCCTGATAGACCTGTTGCATATCAACAGGAGTTCTAAAAACTCAAGCCTTGCCTGTGATATTAGTAGGACTTGCTTGAGAGGCAGGTATATATCTCGGAGACTACCCCCTTTTCTGGAACAGGCTTCCCATTTATGTGAAACAGTTTCTCACTAATCCAATTCAAGTGTAACTTGGACAATTGGATGGGGAACAGGAAATTCATCCCCGATTTGGCAACTGTATCTTTAATGGAGACAGTCAGACAGTAAATGGTTCATTTCCCTGACCCCTGCTTCTAAATGTTTCATCTTCCAAGCCCCTCCTTACAGTTATCAAGGATACCGAACTTATCAGAGATTTGGCATGCATGGCTAGGCTTAAAAAGGCCATAGTGGTTGTTAGCCTAGTACACACCTATGAACCTGTGAAGAACTATGTGGTTTTTGCTACGACTTAATCTTTTTTGGACTGTCACGTGACGTTTTTGTCAGTTGAAGAAGTATAGTTCTTTTTTTACTTTTGGTGTAAACTTTTGTTTTTATTGAGTTTAATTTATATTAATAATAATTCCATATTTTGGAGGCTTGGATAAGTTTATGTTATGATGTTATGATTACCAATGTTAATTCTAGCCATCTTTCTGGCTTATTTTTTGGGTTAAGAATGGAACAACTTACTGGTTCCAATGATCAGATGGCGCAGGGGTGCAGCGGTAGCATTGTCACCTCACAGCAAGAGATTCTCCGGTTCGATTCTTGGCTAGGGTGCCTTCTGTGTGGAGTCTCCATGTCCTCCCTGCAGTCATGTGGGTTTCCTCCGGGCACTCCTGTTTCCTCCCACGTTACAAAGACATGCATCTGGAGCATTTCTCCTCAGGCCTCCTTTGAAAATTGGCTTTGTTCCAAGTCGGACTTTCCTGGTTAACAAATGATCTGAGGTAGTTAACTTCATTTGATCAGCAACCTGTGGGTATCGGATCCGACCTAGATCCGAGCCGGCAGCTTTCCAAGCTTGAGATCCGAGCTCCAAACTCCTCCCCTTACCCATAATACCCTGCCATCTCCTTCCAACCCCCAGATCTCATTTGCCGCTGCTTCTACAAGCACGAGTTACAAGCTCCTGGTTAAGAGTTAGTGAGTAATTGTTAAAATAATCTCTTTGCGATTTCTCTTTTGTGAGTAGTGTGTGTGTCAGATTGTTCACTTATTGACTTTCCCTTTTCCTTCTTATCTTAGTTTTTTTTTAATACTTCTATCTTCCCCCTTAATCTTGTGTGTGTGAGTGTGTGTGGTAAGTGTGTAGGATGGCCGAAGGCCCTAAGGCCATTTTCTCTAAATGCCCTGAGTGTGGCCATAAGCTCTCCCCAGCCGATGGCCACACTCAGTGCATTATTTGCCTGGGGGTTGCACACCTCTCATCGGGCTGCCATATTTGTGCAGCTTTTAACCCCTGGGCCCTGAGGGATAGGAGGAACAAGCTTATCCTGGTGGGTCTTATACCCTCAGACTCGGCTTCTTCCTCCTCTCCCTCAGTGGCTTCAGCAGCGGCTGCGGCTGTTCAGCCTGCTACATTGTCTCCCCTGGCTGGGACTCAAACTTCCATTGTTTGCCAGGGAGAGAAAGAACAAAAGAAAATAGAAAGGAGAGGGAGGGAGAAAGAAAAGGAGAGAGAAAGAGAGAGGGAAAGAGACAGAAGCACAGGAGCCACAAGCTGCGGGCCGAGTCAGCCCCTTTGGCCCCACCGGCTAAACTCCTTTCTTCCCCTCAGAAGATTCCCCAGTCCTCCCCCTCTTGGCTTCGCATTCCATGCTTCTCGCTGGAGAGAGGAGGATCCCCGGCCATCTTCGAGGTTGTCGCGGTGGCCCTCCAGGCCAGCTTCAGCGGCCTCGTCTAGGTCTACCCGAAGCCTTTCCGATGCCGACATGGACCGGATGATGCGTTGCTTTCTACAGACTCAGATGCATATGGGAGTGCTCCTGCCCCCCCCCTCCGGGGGGGAGTTTAGCCACCTTTTTAACCCCCTTAGCTCCTTCTCCGATCCACTATTGGGTTTTGGAGCCGTTGGATTCGAGTAGTCTCGGAGCCGGGGAGTCATCAGCATCGATAGTGGTTTCTACTTCAACGCCAGCTGTGTGTTCGAGTTTGCCGGACCCTTTTCCGGATGCGAGCTCTCAGGGCCGAGGGGCAGGCATCTGATCCGAGAGGGCTGGTGAGTCTTCGGCTCTTTTGCGGTTGAGGCACACCTCTCTTTTGATCCGATCACTTTCGCTCCGGCTTCGGTCCCCACATCGGACAATAGGGTGTTGATCACGGATCCCAGACAGAGTGGTTCACCCTCAGCGTTTGACGTGGTGGAGAGGGTTCACTCGAGAGGTTCGAGACCTCCTGCTCTTACTACATGTCCAGCCACCACTCCATTGCATATGGGCCTGTCCTCCGTCGTCTGGCCCCAGGGACAGCCTGCATCAATGTCCCAGACAGTTCCTTCAGAGGAACAAGACCCTGTTGGTGAGCTCTCCTCGGACAGCTCCCCCAAGGAGATCCCTCACAAACGCAAGTGTAAGAGGAGGCACTTGGACTCCCCCGAGTCCCTCACGGAAGACACCGACTTAGAGGAGGGGGAAGGTTCCCCCAGGTCAGCCCCCGAGGACGTCTCCTTTGGAGACATTATGGAAATGCTGCGCTTAAATGGGGGATGGGCAGCCCAAAAGCCTTTCTCGGATGAGCTGGTGTTTCTGGAGGCATTTGACACAGGCCCGTCTACCTCTTGGGTGTCCCCTCCAGCCGACCCCCTGGTGGACCTGATCACTACCAGGGCGTGGAAGGAACCGGACACTGTAGAGCCAATCCCCAGGAGGCCTGATGAGATTCTTAGCCCCCCGGTGGATAGGACAGCATGGAGCAAAGGTTCCCCCGTAGATGCCATGGTGATAGCTGCTGCCACCAAGAAGGAACTAGCACAGGATAGTTCCTCTGTCCATCCTCCTGATAAGGAGTCTCGGACGATGGACTGTATTGGAAAGCGGATGTTTGCTTCAGCTACCTTCTCTATAAGGATGCTGAATTACTTGGCCCATGTTATTAGGCTTCAACGAGATCTGGTCAAAGAATACATTGAGTCTCCCCCAGAGTCCATGTCGGCCGAGGACAAATGAACCTTCTCAACTCGCATGGCCACTCTAAAAGCGGTGTCAAACATGTCTATGCGGCTACTCTCCCATGCCACGGAGGGAGCCGCTAGAGACAGCGGATCAGGCATCGCCTTAAGGCGTCACGCCTGGCTCTGACTTTGCGACTTTGCAGAACCCTTCAAGGCGTCCTTCACTAACGCTCCCTTCGACAGTTCTACCCTATTTGGGAAGACCGTCCGAGATACGCTGGTTCAGAGTGAGAAAGATGGGAAGACGCTGTCTGCCATTGGAATCCGCTTCTCGGCTCCTCAAAGGTCCTTTTCTAGGAACCAGAGACGACAAAAGAAGATGTGGCTCCAGAAGTCTCAGCAGTCCCGTTACGCTCTGGACCCTTCGTCCTTCAGAGGCAGAGGGGGACAAAGTGGACGCCGGCCCAGAGGCAGAGGGAACCTGAAGAATTTTGGGTCACAAGAACCTTTCTCTGATCAACCCACGCAGCAGCCCTGAGGGGTTGCTCGACTGCTCCTCTCTGGAGACAGTCGGGGGGTGTTTTTCGAAGCACCTGGTACAATGGGAGTCCAGCACGACTGATCACTGGGTGCTTCATGTAATATCCAGAGGTTACTCTATCCCCTTTGTAAACTTACCTCCTCGATCGAGGCACCTCCCCGATGTACCACCCAGTCAGAGGGAGGCTGCAGCTTTAGAAATAGAAAAACTGCTAGAAAAAAGAGCCATCCAGCACGTCCCCCCAGACCAGTTTGGGTTAGGCAATTACTCCAGGTTCTTTTTGGTGTCAAAAAAGATGGGGGACTTGAGGCCAATCCTTGACCTTCCTACTACGAACCTCTTCATTGCCAAGGAGAAATTCCGGATGGTCACACTTCAGTCTATTCTCCCCCTGTTGCAGGAGAATGACTGGATGTACTCCATAGACCTCAAGGACGCGTACTACCACATTCTCATGGACAGGCATTCCAGGAGGTTCCTCTGCTTTCAGCTAGGGGCCAGTCACTTCCAGTTCAGGGTCCTACCCTTCAGCCTCACCACAGCCCCCAGGGTGTTCACCAAGGTCATAGCGGTTGTAGCAGCCCACCTGAGGCTTCAGAGAATACAGGTTTTTTCATACCTAGACGACTGGCTCCTTACCGCCCACACCAGGCATCTACTTTGCTTAGCCAGGGATTATTTTTTGCTCCTGGCTTCCCAGTTGGGGATCACTATAAACCACAGGAAATCATTTCTTCAACCTGCCCGAGTCCTGGACTTCATAGGGGCCAGGATAGGCACACTTCAAACCACGGCCTTTTTGACGTCGGACAGACTTCGCTGCTTGACTCTCCATGTCTTAGCCCTTCTTCAATTTCAAGCCCTATTGGCGGAATTAGTCCTGAGAGCCTTAGGGTCCATGGCTGCGGAAATCAACCTTTCGCCGTTAGCGAGCTTACACATGAGAGTCCTCCAGTGGACCTTGCAGGTTCAGTGGTCGATCCTTCAGCATCCGTTGGACTCTCTGATCCGCCTCAGCAGAGTTTGCAGGGATTCCCTCATGTGGTGGATCCAGTCTCGGGAACTTCGGGAAGGACGACCATTTATAATGCCGCAACTCCAAGCCACGGTAACCACGGATGCTTCTCGCCTTGGGTGGGGGTGGGGGGCATTGCAGGGGCAGGACTGTCCAAGGTACGTGGACTCAGACAGAGATTGTGCTGCATATCAGTGTTCTGGAGATGAGAGCGGTGCAGGCCCTTCATGCCCTTCTCCCTCCAGGGAATATTGCAATTCAGACAGACAACATGTCGGTGGTCTGGTACATCATCAAACAGGGGGGAACCAGGTCTTACCCTCTTTGCCGAGAGGTCATGAGAGTTTGGGATTGGGCAATATCCACCAACCGCTTTCTGTTAGCAATGCACATTTCGGGTCAGTCCAACATCCTGGCGGACAAGCTGAGTCTAACTATCCTCTCACCTTACGAGTGGTCTCTGAACCCCTTAGTAGCAAATCAGATCTTCCGCAAGTGGGGCAGCCTTGCTGCAATCTCTTTGCATCACCTTCAGATGCGAAGTGCAGCGAGTTTATCACTCTAATTCCCCCCGGGGGAAAGCCCCAGAGACACTCTAGTTCATGCTTGGCCATCCGGTCTTCTTTATGCATATCCTCCTCTTCCATTGATATCAAAATTCTTACAGAAAGCTCGTCGGTTGCGGAACAAGATTATCCTCATAGCCCCATTCTGGCCTCGTCAAACCTGGTTCCCTTTTCTACGGTCTCACCTCATAGCTCCTCTTTGGACCTTAGATCCCATTCCGGATCTGATATCTCACCCATTGGGATTGGAACCCCCAAATCTGGTCGACCTCAAGCTCTCAGCTTGGTTGATCCAGTTCCATTAGTTGCTAGGACTCCCGGGATCTCGTCGGCAGTAAGATCCATCCTGGTAGTGGCTCATAAACCCTCTAGCAGGAAGGTATACAATAGCAAATGGAAGCGTTTTTCCATCTGGGCATCCGACAGGAATTTGGACCCTTTCACTGCTCCTATTCCAGCAGTTCTTGATTTCCTATCTCACATCTTTCAACAAGGGGCCAGCTCTTCTGGTACAGATGGCTGCTATATCCCATTTCCACATTGGAGACAATTTCAGTCCCTTAGCCTCCACTAAGATCTGTAAGACTTTTTTGAAAGGCACCTTTCTCTTAAGGCCTCCCATTAGAAATGCCGTTCCCCATGGTACCTGATTTTGGTCCTTCAGGCTCTCACCGGGCCCCCCTTTGAACCTGCAGCTTCAGTTGAATTGAAATTCCTATGTTGGAAAACTGCCTTCTTAATAGCTATCACCTCAGCCAGAAGGGTGTCGGAACTTCAGGCCCTCTGTATTAAGCCCCCGTATCTTGTCTTCCATAAAGACAGGGTCTCTCTCAGGACTAATCCAATCTTTTTACCTAAAGTGGCTTCTGAGGCAAACATCAATCAGTCTATTAATCTACCAGTTTTTTTCCCTAACTATCAGAATAAAGGGGAATATAAACTTCATATTTTAGATGTGCATAGACAGTTGCGTTTTTACTTGCACAGAACAGCTGCCTTTTGAAAATCTGAGCAGCTCTTTGTTTCTTTTGCAAAGCCCTTCTTGGGGAAGCCTGTGTTGAAGGTGACTCTAGCCAGATGGATTTCTAGCTGCATTTTACTTTCATACAAGATTTCTGGTCTGCCTGAGCCCTTAGGGGTCCATGCTCACTCAACCCGTTCAATGGCTACTTCTGCTGCCTTTTGGTCAAAGATTCCCCTGGATGACATTTGTTCTGTGGCTACTTGGGCCTCTTCACACACCTTTATCTCTCATTATATGTTAGATTTGATCTCCAGAGGTAGAGCAGCCTTTGGCTCTGCAGTGCTCCGGAATATCCTTCCTTGAGGACCTCCCAAGTGTTTCGGTAGCTGGGGACTCTGTCCCACAGGTTGCTGATCAAATGAAGTTAACTACTTCAGATAAAGAAATTATGTACTCACCATAACATTCCATCTGAGTAGGTAACTTCATTTGTCAGCAACCGACCCTCCCTCCTTCCCCCTAACCGGGTTCTTTAGATAACCTGGACCATAGTATGGTCCCAGTTTTTCTTAAACCTTAGGTTAGATTTTACCTTTCAGGTTGTGGTATTGTCTTGTGATATTGTATAAATGGGCAAACGCGATCTGGGGGTTGGAAGGAGATGGCAGGGTATTATGGGTAAGGGGAGGAGTTTGGAGCTTGGATCTGAAGCTTGGAAAGCTGCCGGCTCGGATCCAGATCGGATCCGATACCCACAGGTTGCTGACAAATGAAGTTACCTACTCAGATGGAACGTTATGGTGAGTACGTAGCTTCTTTTTAAATAAATAAATAAATCTTACTTCTTCTGATCACACAAAAGCAAATTTTCAGGTTAACCTTTGCCTTTTTAGCTGACTGTTACTTTGCCTCAGCTGCAGATGGATGACCCTGGAATGGCCCTCATGTAACTCATCCTCTCTTTGGGTTCCTTAGGTGTAGTCCCTTCAGCCACCATAGATGGGATTTACGACACTTCTTCTACAGCTTTTGGATTATCCTTGTTGGGTATGGGAGAAATGCTTATATCGGTCTCAGAGGAAGGAGCAAAGAATGGTTCTCTGCCTAGCTTGGTTATGATGCCTGTTCCTATGGATTTTCCTGTCAAAAAGAAGCAGGAGGTTAAACACTTATCTTCTCCCATTGCTGCTACTTTAGATAGGAAAGATTTATTGGGCTTGGTTCAGGATTTAGGTTAGGTTCTTAACTCTTCTTATTCTGAAGCTTCTGGTAAGAGAAAAATGAATTCTTCAGTTTATGAAGATTCCCAATGTGATTATAGGATCATAGGATTATAGGAAGTTACTAGGCTAATGGCCTTAAGACCCTTGCAAGCCAAGCCAAGTTCTACCCTTATTTCCACAATCAGTACCTAATGCCCGTGTCCAAGAGGGAACACAGGTTGTACTCCTGGGGTGAATTTACGGTTGCCCATCCAATTGTCCAGATTGCGTTTGAAGAGGGCCAATGAGATGCTCTGTTTGACATGAAGTAGGAGTCTGTTCCAAAGGTGTGGTAACCTCTGGGAGACAAATCTGTCCCTCCAGCAGGTTCTATTAATGTCACATACCAAGTTAAGATCTTTAAGACTGAGTAACCCATGTATCATTTGACTTGCGGATATGCGGCATTTCCAATAAAGCAGGGTCAGAGATTGCCTTATATGCAAGGCAAAGATTGCCTCTGAGTAGTCTGTATGAAACAGAATAAAGTGACAGTGATTTCAGATGATCCACACAGGACAGATCCTGTAGATCTTGAATTTTCCTTGTGAGGAACCTTTGTGGTTTCTTCAATTGATGCAGGTGCTTGTAAAGGTACATACCAAAAGGGGCATTGTACTCAATTTTTGGCATGATGAGGGAAGAGTACAGAGAGGTTATAACTTCTTTTTTTTCTAGAGGCAATGCCCTTACTTATTAGATGAGCAATATAGAATGCCCTTCTTACCACTGTGGAGACATGGTGATCAAAGGTAAGATTGCTGTCAACCAGTGTGCCCAGTCTCTCACCACTGAGTGCATACTTAGGGTGTTGCTATTGATGTGGTAGGTAGCAGGAACATCACTTTTACTGAAAGGGATGATAATACATTTTTTTGCATTGAGTTTAAGGCCATGACTTTGGCACCAATCATTTGTTTGTGTAAGACCGTTGTGTAGTTTGTTGACCTCATTTGGAGATTCTATGACCGCTCCCAGTTTGCAGTCATCAGCAAACTTTGTCAGCCACAGACCTTTAGTTTTTGCTTGAACTTCAAAGAAGTAGATTCCAAAAAGTACAGGTCCCAGGACTGATCCCTGTGGAACACCACTGGTTATAGGTCTGCTGCTGGAGTTGGATTCCCCTGTTTTGATTATATGTGTTCTATCAGTGAACCAGATAGTGACCCATCTAATGATATAAGAGTTGATACCGAGCTGGGTGAGTTTGTCAATGATGCTTGAGTGGGGAATAGTGTTAAAAGCCTTGACTAAGTCTAGGTAGGCTGTATGCACAGATTTCCCCTTGTCCAGGGCCTTGGTGACTATCTCTAAAAAATCCACCAGATTTAACAGGTATAATCTCCCTTTGACAAATCCAAACTGAGTAGGGTCAAGTGTTTGGAAATTACCTATATCTTTGTTGATAAGGTCCATGATGATTCACTCCATGGACTTGCAGATAAAGCTATTCAGGCTAATAGGTCTGTAGTTCCTGGGGTCAGTGGAAGCACCATGTTTGTGCAAGGGAATATCGGTGGCCATTTTCCATTCAGCTGGGACAAAGACTATGATTGAAAAGAGTACCAGATGGTGTTGCTAATTCTTGTTAGAGCCCATGTAGTATGCAGCCTGGGATGTTAGCAGGTCCCATAGATGCTGTGTTTTTGGCCTTAGAGAGGGTGTTTACGACCTGCTCTTTAGAGATACAAGGTAGGGGGCAGGTGGTAGGGATGTCATGGGGTACATGTGGCGGGGACAGGGGAGTGAAGTTTTCAACGAACCTGTTGGCCAACAGGTTAGCTAGTGATGATCAGGGAACTGATTTAGATAGAACAATTGATGTTATTTCTCCTCAGGCAACTGATTCTGATAATGAGAAGAGCATTCCTTTTGAGCTTCCCTTAGAAGAATTTTCTTTTTCTTAATTTCTTAAACCATATCTAGATGTACCATTTTTTTTTCCAGTGGAAACAAAAAGACATTGAAGTTTATTAGAAAAAATATGATTTATTACAACTCAAATTTCTTCATCCTACTACTATTTCTTCTGTTCTTCCAGTCTTGAAGGATGTTTTTATTACAGCCTGCAACATGCCTGACAGCAGAGCGATTGTATAAAGTTCCTCAATCTTACACTGTAGTGATTTTCTTGCCAAATCCTTGTGCAGTTTAGCATTGATAAATGCTAATCCCTTCCCCTCTGATATGGATGGGAGAGCTTTTGTTAGATTTCATTTAAAGAGTGTATTCCTTTACCACTCTTATTTTTGGATTCTTAATTGTCAAGCAGACATGTTTGCTTCTTATGAAAATATGAGGAACATTACTGTGACTTTTCCTTCTTCTGAGAACAAATCTTCTAAAAATGCACCTAATGCTTTTGTTTCTAAAGTGACCAAACATTTTTTGAAGTGTTCTTATGACTCGGCCAATGCCTCTTTCCGAGCAGCAGCTACTGGGTCTGTGATAAGTAGGTTTGCATGATTACATTTTCAGAATTTGTCTGAAGTTGCTAAAGCTGAAATTCTAAATTATTGCCTTAACAGTGAAGTTGTTTTTGGACCATGTGTTCCTAAGGTCCTGAAACAATATGATGAGAGAGGGGAAAGAGATTTAACTGGTAACTCAAAATTTTCAACCTTCTTTCTCCAAGTTTGTTAAATGTTTCATCCCTTACTCATGATCCTTTTATACAAAGCAAAATATGCAGACTGAGTAAGCACCTCACACCCCCAAACTTATATGTACTAACTACAAGGTCGCCTTACCTCAGAACAAAAGGGATATATGTATGTGTGTGTGTGTGTGTGTGTGTGTGTGTGTGTGTGTGTGTGTGTGTGTGTGTGTGTGTGTGTGTATATATATATATATATATATATATATATATATATATATATATATATATATATACAGGTCTACTTGTGAAATGCCAGTAGACCACCTTTCAAAACACCAAGGCCAAAACACTGTATACTGACAGGCTGATAATCTAAATCGCTGATGGTCACAACAACGGCAACGTAAAATTCCTACTTACCACTCATGTAATGCAATAAGGAAAGTAACATCTCATGGTCTCTAAACAGTGCCCTACCACTTTAAATCTCCATAATAGGCACCTAACTCTCCTCTACACCCCTCCCACCAACCATTACCCTCTTATTCATAAAAAATCCCACTGAGTAGTCATGTAAACATCTATGCCACCCATATGAATATTCAGTGGAGATTTATCAGGTAAATACTTGGAGTTATTTTATTTCTAAAGTTTACGTCTTTACAGGGGGCTGCACCCCCTGCACCCCCCAAACCCCCTGCAAATTAAATTTACCAACTCTGAGATTGCACTACAGTGCAGAATTGATTGTATTTTTCTGTTCCGCTCAGCTCAGGTCAGCAAAAGTCGGCATTTTCACCTTTCAGTCTTGTGAACGACAGTAAAGTGAAGTTTCAGTCATGTGAAACTTCAGCATTGTTTTCTAGGTGTTTTGAAATTCAGTCTACTGGCATTTCACTCTTGTAAAGTAGACCCATATGTATGTATATATATATATCTATACTGTAGATAGACAGATACACACACACACACACACACACACACACACACACACACACACACACACACACACACACACACACACACACACATTTTTTTTGTTTTGTTTTTGGCCATCCAGTCTCAGCATTTTGGGACTTCCTATAGTGAGTCCTGAAAAATAGTTACAGTGAAAAAATAATGGCAAAGAGGTTCCAAAAAGAAGGGTGAGCCTCTCAGAAACAAGATCAGTCCAACAACTGTGAAAGACAATCTACAATGATATCTATCCATGTATTTAGCTTTGTTTTTTTACATATCCATGTATTAAGCTTTGAATTATTTGTATCTGTGTAACGTATGTTTAGTTTGGCTTTATGCAGTTTTTGTCTTTTATCTGTGGAGCTTTTCACTCCATTCACTCCAGGCATCACATGGCCAGATTCAACCAATAACAATAATGATTACACAACACATCTAGAAATCTAAAAAAGACAATGTTAAAAGCTTTTAAAAATACAGTTTGAACAATAAAACCTCTATTTACTGGCTCTAGATTTAAAAACAGGTTTCAGATTGCACATTCCATTCGGTCCTGGAAATCATTCAGCTTAAATCAGCAAATCCAGTTTTATATTTTTCTGTCTGTCCGCAGAATTTCACCCCATCCCTTGTACTAACAGATACTAGTTATAAAACACTAAACTTGTGTGTCTTATCAACTTGTAATATATGCTTATGTAAAGCATTTGTTTCAACATGTCTGCATATATCAGACTAGTGCTCACATATTTGATCTTTCAGTTTTCTATTACTTTTATCAATTTACAAAGAGGTGCATTTTACACATCTCAGAAAATACACACTATTCTGTTTCACACATTACCAATACACTCAGATTAAATATTTTCCCAGTATTTAGATATACAAATGACTTTATCACTACTGCTATATTAACAAAATGAACAACTAAAGCATGGTCTAGTACCTTTATTACCTTTCATAATTTTTGTTTTTCTTTGTTCTTTTATAGGATAGCATAAGCCTCAAATTAACAATTCTTGTGTATAAATTTAGGAACAGAAATTATTTTATCCATTAATCATTTATAAGATCTTAAAATATTTCAACATTTTCTATCAACATTAGAAACACATTTAGCATGTGCATTTTTTGTAATTGGAATGGACAAATCAAAAGCCCCATTATTCAGGCTAACAAAACCAGTAATGGTATTCATATCCCCAAATACAAGTTTAGCTACAAAAGTCCGTAGCCCATCTATTTGATTTTTTCATACTTTCTAGTCTATTAATACTGTAGCCCCCTCCTTTAAAATATTTTATAAGGCTCTGAATCGCCTTATCATATACATTTTCATCAGTAGTCCTGCTAGACATTCTAAACATTTGGCCATGTACTCTGTTGGAAAAAAATATGCCCAGTATGCGTACTAGTTCTGTGAAAGTACACAGCCTTTATAATATATTTTCAATAAACAGAAGACCTGATGTTGTCCTTCTCGTTCTGATTCATGTATGAGTTATGGATCTGATCCTCGGGTCCGACTTGGCTGTCTTCTATAGACTTCAGCTTCCAGGCTTCAGCTTCTCCCTTTACCCACAATCCCCTGTACTAAGCACAGCTTCCTCAGATCTCGTTTGTCACCATTCATGTCAAATGTGCTGTCCAGTGCTCAAGTTTCTAATTGCAGTTCTTCTCTGTTTTTGCAGATCTGTGTTCTTTTCTTTAGATTTATTGCTTTTTTTCTTCTTCTTCCTTCCCACAAAGCTTATCGCTGGTGTTAGGCACCCTATCTAGGATAGGTAAGGTTAGAGTCTGAACTTTCTCTTAGTTGTTTCAGCATTTAGGTTATTGCAGTTATTGTAGTTATAATAATCTTTATAGTTACCACAAAAAATAAAACTTTAGAACTTCCAAAACTACAACAGACCACAGCTCCAAATCAGATGAGACAAGGAATATGATGCAAATTGAATTCCAAACTTTATTCTGTAACGGTTAAGCGCTTTCTTCTCCTACAAGAGACTTCATCAGAACAAATGCACTATAAAACCCAGCCCTTAAATACCCTTTACTTAATAGTGTCACATGATTAATTAATTACTAAAAATACTTAAAATCATACTACATGATTTATAGTTAAAATTAAAATTAACAAGTAGATTAATCCACACTCATACTTTAAATGCTTCAAATAAACATTTTAAACTTGTTATAACATGTATACATAAATGTACTTAAGAGAAAACACAACAAAACAATCACAACCTTCTAACCCATTATGTGCTTCAATTTTAAAATACAAGCAATGTTGACTGCCTCATTTAATCCAGGGTATTGAGTGGCATCCAACCTTAACTGCCATCTTAATTCACTGGCATCCAAATGCAGATCTACAATTCTACCCTGAGGATCCTTTACTATGTGGTCAATATTCATGAACTTAAACAAATGTGTCCCATGGTCCTTAATATGTCTAAATAAGGCATTGGTGATTTTTCCTTTCTTTATATCATAGATATGTTCACTGATTCGAGTCTTGAATGCTCTAGAGGTCTTTCCTACATAAAATGCTGGACACATTTGACATTTGGCCAAGTAAACCACATTGACACTACTACAATTGTAGTGCCCTTTAATGAAAATAGGATTGTTTCCATTCAATTTAAACTGATTTAAGGGCTGATTTTGTAGTGCATTTGTTCTGATGAAGTCTCTTGTAGGAGAAGAAAGTGCTTAACCGTTACAGAATAAAGTTTGGAATTCAATTTGAATCTTTATAGTTAGACTAGTATTATAGTGATTTCACTTACTTTAGTACTGTTAATAGTTGTTCTTGTAAGTGTAGTTATGCATAAACCTGCAGGTTTTAAGAGATGTACAGAGTATGGACATAACATTCCACACTCTGATGATAAATGTGTCTATTGACTAGGAGCGGCATACTTATATTGCAATGTGCTATTTGTGAAGGGTTTAACCCCAAGGCTATCGCCAATAAGTGAAATAAATTGATTTTGAAAGGGATTCTGCCTC
>NC_056735.1:418211627-418451627 GCF_019279795.1 Protopterus annectens
TAAAATCATATCTATATGGACAAAGTATCAGATGGTATAATAATAAAAGGAAATCTTGGGATAAGGAATTGTTAGATATTCAAAGTAAATTAGACTCTTATAAACATAATAATAAAGAAAATATTATGGACAAGAAAGTTATTGAAGAAATAAACAAACTAAATGAGAAATACAAAGAAATTTAACTCATAAAGTTAAAATAACTTTAGAGAAATACAAGTTTTTGTCTTATTCAATAAGCCCCAAATACTTACATAGACTTAAAAATAAAAAGGTTGAATAAACAAAACCATATCAAAGAAATCTTTTCTCTAAGGAAAAAGAAGAATGTTTCTAGTATACCAGAAATACTAGATGAATTTAGAAATCACTTTCACAAAATTAACCATAATAACATTAACATGGAACCTAAAGATAAAATAAAGGAGTTTATAACCACAAACATGAATAAAAAGCTTAATAAACAACAGATTAAACTATTAGACAAGAGTATTTCATATACAGAGGTTATTACACAAATAAATAAGCTTAAATCAAACAAAGCACCGGGTAATGATGGTATTATACCAGAGATATATAAAATCCTTTCTAAAAGTACATAGTCATTAATACATAAGGTTTTTATTTTGGCCCAAACTGAGTTAATAACCCCCCCCCATCTTGGCAATATACATTTATTTCACCAATTTTAAAATCTAATAAAGATCCAACTAGATGTACTTCATATCGGCCCATCTCATTACTTAATGTTGATTATAAAATGTTTATGAGTATTTTTGCTGATAGATTGAAGACAATCATCCCTGGCATTATAGATATAGATCAGACAGGCTTCATTGTAAATAGAAATACTTTTGATAATATAAGAAGAACTTTAACATTAATTAATTTTGCAAATAGGAAAAAGAAAGATTTAACACTTATTAGTCTTGATATAAGTTCAGCATTTGATTCAGTAAGTTGGGACTATCTGTTTACCTTACTGAAGTGCACAAACTTCTCAGATGCATTTGTAAATCTAATTGAGCATTTATACAAAGGAACTTTGGCTTATATTAAGGTAGGAACATATGTTTCACAAAAAAATACCCATTTTTAAAGGTACAAAACAAGGATGTCCACTTTCTCCACTATTATTCACTTTAGTAATGGAGCCTTGGGCTAATTTGATCAGAAACAGTACTGACATAGAGGGTTTTGAAATAGATGAAAATATAACATTCAAAATTCAACTTTTTGCAGATGATGTTCTAATTACATCAGCAGGATGTAATTCTTCTATGCAGTCTCTATTTGATAAAATGATGAATTTTAAAAGTATTTCTGGTTTAATATTCAATGAAGAAAAAACTAAAATACTACCTATATATACACGAAAAAATATTCTCATTAGTGATTTTACTAAATATGTACCCAATTCAGGTCAGATAACTTATTTAGGTATAATACTATCTAAAGATATTAAATCTATTATATATAATAATTATAATACCTGTTTTCTTAATATACAAAACCTTTTAATACCTGGAATAATATGTTTTTACTATGGAGGAGAGACTTACAATTATTAAAATGATAATATTCCCAAGATTTTATACTTAATACAATCAATAATACTTCCACCTATAAAAATAATTATCAAGAAACTGAATACACTAATGTTAAATTTCCTATGGGCACCTAATAGACCTAGGATTGCATTAAAGAAACATACTAATAGCTGGTCTCAAGGGGATATTTCTTTTCCAGACTTTAATTTATATACTATCTCTTCTATTGTAAAAGTTATTACTTTATTAATAGATCAGTCATATGTTGCAAAATGGAAAGATTATTGGGAGCTAATTAGTATGCACTTCATGAAAATCTCCTTAACACATAAAAATATGATTGTAAATAACTCCATGTTATGGTTACTAAAGGAATTTTGTACTTCACCTATTACACCTAAACATATGGTTTGTTACCCATTAAACATTATTATTAGCTATCGGAACTTTATATTCATGCACCCTAAGTATAGGGAATGGAATTTTATTATATTCCCTATAATGTATACTCAGGGTATGCTTTTGTCATCTACTTCTGAAGGAACTCATTTAGCTATAGATAATTATCTAAAGTACTGGTATCAGTTGATATCTGATAATAAAGTTAAAAATCTAGATTTCTTAAAACAAGAATTTGATCTAAGAGAAACTTGCTGGTTAGAGGTTCAGACCTTTAGACAACATCTCATTAATAAAATAGATCTAATGTCTATAACAGTTAAAGAATCTATTCCAACACTGATTGATTACTTGATATTAAATTTACAACATAAAGTTTCTGATAAAGGTAAACTTTCATACATACATAAAATTATCAGACAAGAAACTTTTTACAGTGTAGATTCATACTGGAATTATTTCACTTCTATTAATGGGGACCCACCAAATCAACAAGATAAACAATATATATTGGAATCTGCTTATAGAACTACATCTTCCATTGTCTGGAGACTTTATACATGGAAATTTTACATAGATCTTTTTATACACCTTTGATGATGAATAAAATAAATAATAAAGATAATTTATGTAAGAGATGTAATGTAGAAATTAATGCTGACTGGGCTCATATGTTTTATGACTGTATAAAATTGAAAGAATACTGGAAGTCAATTAATGAATTTTTGCAGGCTCTTTTTACAGATAATTTCATTATTTCTAAATCTCTTATATTATTCAACACACCTGTACCTCAAAGTGTTAAAAAGGTTAAGCTTCCCTTGTTATGGTCTATTCTAGCAGTGGCTAGGAAAATAATAACCAGAAATTGGATTTCAGATACACCTCCTTCGTTCAATGAATTTAAAAATGGTATGAATATAGTGTGCCATATGGAAATAAACACAATTAGGACAAGAACAACTAGAAAAACATCTTATTATATTGTATGGGATAATTTACAAAATTTGTTAAAAAAATTCTAATTTCAATAGCATGGTATTTTAGTTTAATTAATTGATCTGATTGTAGTGGATGTCTTTGTAAATACTTTAGTTGTTTTGTTGAATATTATAATAATATCTATTTTTAATTACTTGTATAAACTTGTTATGATATTTCTCTTATATGTTAAAACAATAAACCTGTTTTGAAAAAAAAAAAAATTCTACTAAAGTCATTAGATGTATCTCCTCTGAGACCAAGTTTGGCTCCAGTGGATCCAAAAGGCCTATTGCATCCATATGGGACTATGCTCCTTCAGATCCAACTTTGTCCGGATCGGTGATTATCTTGACCCCTTCATATTCTGCTCAGTCCTTGGATCAGAGGAGGTTGGATCAGGCATCTTGCTGTCCATTACCCTTTACCTCAACTTCGGAGACCAGGACTTGGGCCTCGAGAACTGGCAACCAGTCACCAGGATCACCCAACTGGTCAGTCTCTCCCACAGTTTCTACGAAGATCCTGAAAATCCTGCGCCAGTCCCATCCTTCCTCTGTAGCTTCATCCAGATCCTCCCCAGAAGCTTCTTGGAATATGAGGTGGACAGGATGATGAGGAAGATTATCAGGACTGAGATCCAGATGGAGGTTTTGTCAGCTCCGTCTCCTCCTGGATCCGTGAGCACCCCTGCCATCATAGACTCTACTTCTTTGATTCAACCCTCAGTTTCAGAGCCCCAGGACCTTATGCACATGAGAGAATCAGTATCGAACTTGAGGACTTTCACTTCCTCTACTCTGACAGTTGTCTTGACCACCTGTGCTCTGAGATCTTCAGATCAGAGCGGGTCTCGGATCTGGAATGTTGAGGTCGGATCTGAGGGTAGAGGTTTGGCTACAATTTTTTTGTAGATGTCTCTCCCATTTGATGCTTCAGCTGTTGACATTATAGATCTGATTCAATCGGCGGAGCCAGGGATCATATCTTCTTCAAGGGCTTCGGCCCCGATGCAGTTGGGCAGGGATTATCCTGGTCCCTTAGCTTTCCAGGTTATTGAAAAGGCTTTCTCTGCAGACAGAGAACCAGCTTCTTTGGCTGCTGCTCTGCCCATTCCCTTCTCATCATATCTGGGAACATTCCTGTCCAGGCTCAGCCTGTTTTGAAGAGTATCCAAGATTTCCCACCAGAGGTGGCACCCACCTCTTCCGATACCTTCCCTGAACATTCCACAGAGGAGGTGCCACAGAAGAGGATGTGCAAAAGGAGGCACTTAGACTCACCCACAGAGTCTCTCACTGAAGATATGTACTTTGATGAAGGGGAGGGATCCCAACAATCACCACCGGAGGACGTCTCCTTTGCAGACATTTTGGAAATTCTGAAACAAAGAGGTAGCTGGTCATCCCAAGATCTTACTTCTGAGGAGTCTGTATTCCTGGAGGCCTTTGGGATGGGCTTGTCTATATCTTGGGTGACCCCCCCCCCCGGCAGGCCTCCTCATAAATTTGGTAGCATGCTAGGGATGGAAGGAGCCAGACACTGTAGAACCTGTGTGAAAGCAACCTGGCAAAATTCTTTCTCCACCTACAGATTGTTCCTTTTGGTTCTAGGGTATTCTAGTTGATGCTATGGTTATGGCAGCCACCATTAAGAAAGAGCTAGCTGAGCAAAGCTCTACTGTCCATCCACCAAACAGGAAGTCTAGAGCGATTGATAGGTTTGTCAAGCATGCCTACGCTTCAGCCATTTTCATGCTGAGTGCGCTTAACTAATTGGCACATTTTACTCGTCTGCCTAGAGACCTGGTCAAGGAGCTTTCTGATTCCTTGGCAGAGACCATGCCGACAAAGAATTTTGGAAATATTTCTCTGAAGTTGGCCACTCTTTCTTTCTTAGCTAATTCATCTATGAGCCTAATTTCTCACTCTACTGAGGGTACTTCACAGGTGGTGGCCCTGGCATCGCTATGTGCAGACATGTCTGGATGAGGCTCTCTGACTTTGCAGAGCTCTTTAAGCCATCTTTTGTCAATGCTTCCTTTGATGGTTCCTTCTTATTTGGACCATCAGTTAAAGACACCCCAACCCACAACGAGAAAGAGGGCAAGACCTTGTCTGCTGTAGGGATCAAGTTTTCCACCCCTCAGTAGACCTACTCCAGGAACCAGAAAGGGGCCAAGAAAATTTGTTGCTGTAAATCTCAAGGATCTTTCCCTGACCAATGTGGAGAGTTCCCCTCCAGAGGAAAAGGATGGGGCATCAATGGGAGACACCGCCCCAGGAGCAGAGGGGGCCCGGAAAATCAGAGCTTCAGGGAACCTTTATCTGATGAGCACTAGCAGCACTCCCGAAGAGTTGCCTGACTGCTCTGCCCTGGAGGCAGTTGAGAGTTGTTTTTTCCTGCACTCAAATGCCTGTGCCCAATTAACAAAAAATATTTGGGTGCAAGTCATAATATCCAGAGGCTATTACATTCCCTTTTCCTTTACAACCCCAAGAACATGAAGGAAACTCCCTGATGTCTTACCAAGTCACAGAGAGTCTGCAGTATTAGAAATTCAAAAGTTGCTGCAAGAAAAAAAAAGAGTCATCCAAGAGGTCCCAGCTGAACAGAGAGGATCTGGAACTTTCTCCTGATTCTTTTACTGCCAAAGAAGACCAGGGACCTAAGGCCAGTTTTGGACCTAAGCAGACTGAACTTGTACGTAAAGAAGGCAAAGTTTTGGACTGTTACAGTACAGTCTTTCCTTCCATTGTTAAGTAAGGATGATTGGATATGCTCTGTGGACTTAAAGGACGGGCAGTATCACACCAAAATAGACAGGCACTCCAGGAGTCATTTACACTTCAGGCTGGATGCCAGTCACTACCAATTCAGAGCCCTGCCCTTTGGACTTACCACAGCCCCCAGAGTGTTTACCAAATGAATGGCAGTGGTTGCAGCTCATCTTAGACTGCAAGATTTTTGGGTGTTCTTGTATCTAGATGACTGACTCTTCAAGTATCAACTGTTTCATGCCAGAGATTATCTTTATCAGGTATTGGATCTCCTAGGCATCACTGTAAACCAGGAAAAATCACAATCAGTACCTGTTCAATCCTTGGAATTTATCAGGGCTCAGCTGAACACAGTTACCCAAATAGCTTCATTGCCCCTACACTGAATAAGCACCCTGAAGAACCAAATTCAGATCTTGCTAACTCATCCTTCCCCTCTCGCCAGTCTTGTTCTTCAAGCTCTTGGATCTGTGGTGGCTGCCATAATATTAGTTCCCCTTAGTTTCCCTGGTGAGGTTCTACATGCATGTTCTTCAGTGGACCTTGGCTGTGCAGTGATCTACACTTTACCAGTCTCTATCTGTTCCTATCAAGTTGACAAGGGTATATAAAACCCACCTGGAATGGTGGATTCATTCCAATCTGTCAGCCAGCAGACTGTTCATTCTTCTCTCACCCACAGCCACAGTGACCATGGATGCTGCCCAGTTAGAGTGGGGGGGGGGGGATTTCAAAGGGAAGATGGTTCAATGTACGTGACCAGACTGCATATCAATGTCCTGGAGATTAGGGCAGTTCTTCTCTCATTACAAGCCTTTCAGGAGATTCTCCCTCTGGGGACCATTGCAATTCACACAGACAACATGTCAGTAGTCTGGTACATCAACAAACAAGGAGGAACCCGTTTTTACCCCCTTTGCAGAGAGGCCATAATGGTTTGGGAATGGGGAATCTCTTCAAACTGCTTTCTCATTGCAACTCACATACTGGGAAAAACCAGTGTGCTGGCAGACAAACTCAGCAGGTCCATTCTGACACCCCATGAGTGGTCCCTTCATCAAACAGTAGCAAATCAGATTTTTGACCATTGGAGTCACCTTGCTGTGATCTCTTTTCTTCTTCTCAGAATTACAAGTGCAGCAGTACTTTGTGCTGATCCCCCCAGCTGGGGAATCCCATGCTCTAGTCCACGATTGGCCCTCCTGTTTCCTCTTTGCTTATCTTACCCTACTGTTAATCCCAGAATTTCTTCAGAAAGCCCAATGGTTGAAGAGCACTGTAATCCTCATTGCCCCTTATTGACCTTATCAGATTTGGTTCTCCTTCCTCTGGTTTCATCTGAAGTATCCCCCATGGATAGTGGAGCCTAATCAGGATCTCCTAACCCACCCATCCCTGGGACTCCATCAAGATCTGTCCACTCTCAACCTAATTGCATGGTTTCTCCAAATCCAGTGATTGTCAAGAGTATTATTTTGGCCTCTCAAAAGGCCTCCACCAAAAAAGTATACAAAAGCACATGGAACAGATTTTCTGTTTGGGCCGCTGAAGAGAACATTAGTCCTTATTCAGCTTCTATTCGTACCATTCTCTCTTTCCTCGCTTCCTTGTTCAGAGAGGGATCCAGCTTTGCCATGATCAGACTTGAACTGGTGGCCATATCCAATTTCCACTCTGGTCTTTCTTCAGGATTTGTAGATTCTTTGAGGTTATGTAGAGCTTTTATGAAGGGGATTTTTCTTCTCAGACCTCCTATCAAAGATCCTACTCCTCCTTGGGATCTTCCCTTGATTCTCCAGGGCTTCAGTCAGAAACCTTTTGAAGTGGCTGTTGATTGTGACATAAATTTTTTGTCTTGGAAAACTATTTTTCTAGTTGCCATCACCTCAGCAGAAGAGTTTCTGAATTACAAGCCCTTTCTTCTAAACCTCCTTACATTATTCTCCACAAAGACAGAGTTTCCCTCCACACTAACCCATCTTTTATGCCTACATTCAGCTACCAGTTTTCTTTCCCAATTATTCCAATAAAGGGGAATACCTGTTGCATTTACTGGACGTTCATAGACCATTCTGTTTCTATCTTCACAGGACTAAACAGTTCAGAAAATCAGATCAGCTGCTTGTGTCCTTCTCACCTAATTGTTTATGGCTGTAGTAACAAAGGTAACTCTTGCTAAGTGTATTACTAATTGCATTTATTTTATATATTTATTTCGAGTTTGATTACCGGGGAAGTCTACTGGGCCGAAGTGACCCATTTTCAGTGGAGGCCTGGGGAGAAAAGCTCCAAGTTGCATAAAACAATTACAGTACAAGTGGTACATAGGTATAACAGATACATTATATAAAAAGTTAGAATTAACACATTTGGAGTCATGGTATTTAACAGAGTTCAGGGTTTTACAGTTTCATTTAAGGATCAGTCTAATATGTGGAGTTTGACAACAATATAAGTATGAACATGAGTAGAAGGAGAGAAGACAGAATAAAGACAGCAAATACACTCTGGTTATGCATAATTAAACATGGATGCTATTTACAAGGTTGAGTTGAGTCAGAGTGGCTGTAGGTGTTACTGAGAGCATAGCGAGCCCAGGAAAAAGAGAGAGAACACACTGGGAGCAGAGGGTTTTACTTGGATTAGGTAGGGTAATGGCAGGTACATTTTCGCTTGGAGGACAGGTGTTTGAAAAGCAGGCTTTTGAAGTTTTCAGAGTTTGGCATAGATCTTAAGAGTAGATGGAAGGGAATTCCATTTTTTGCCAGGTGAGAAAAAGTTGGCCAGCAGGATATTTGATATGGAGTACGATAAGAACAATTTGAAGTTAGCTACTCCACCTAAAACACATTTCACTAGATCTATGGCCACGTCTTCTGATTTTTCATCTAGAATTTCAATTTATAACATCTGTGCATCAGCCATTTGGTGTAAATCCCATACATTTGTGACTCATTACAAATTGGACATTGTCTCCAGAAGCAGGACTTCTTTTGGCTCAACATTGCTCCGGCATATCCTTCCTTGAGGCCACCCAAGAGAGAATGTAACTGGGGACTCTGACCCATACGTGAATCAGGATGAGAAGGACAACATTAGGTTTTTAAGTTATGTACTTACCATAACTTGGCGCCGTGGTGGTATGGCGGTAGCGTTGTTACCTCACAGCAAGAGATTCTCCCGTTCGATTCTCGGCTGGGCTTGAAAGTGCCTTCTGTGTGGAGTCTGCATATCCTCCCCGTAGTTGGGTAGCGTTCGAAAGACATGCGTGCATAAATGGGCGTGCCTTCGTTGAAGGTTGGGCATTGAGCTGGCACTTCGGTGTTTCGTAAAAAATCTACTGCCAATCATTGGCAGACTGGAGTTCTGCTGTGGCGACCCTTTACAGGGAAAAGCCGAAAGACAAACAACAGCAACTTACCATAACTTGGCATTTGTGTTGTCCATTCTCTTTCTAATTCACCTTCCCTCCCATCTGAACCCCCGTCCCGGAAAACCTTTTTTTAGAGGATCTATGAATTGTTTATACCAACCTTTGTTCCTGGTTGAGCCTCTGGGTTTCTTTTTTTTTATCCCTTTCCTTATTTCTAATGGGCAGCAAACTCAATCTGAAGAAGCTGTGGTTAGCACAGCAAATTGTGGATAAAGGGAGGAGCTCCAGCCAGGAAGCTGAAGTCTACAGAAGATGGTCGAGTTGGATCTGAGGATTGGATCCATAACCCATACATGACTCAGAACGAGAATGGATAACACAGATGCCAAGTTATGGTAGGTACATAACTTAAAATTTCAAAACCACAGCCATGATGTGCCAACAGAATATCCAAGAAACATACTTCATGCTTAGACATAGTCAATTTAAACCTAAAAAAAGAAATAATAGAGTTTAAATAGTTGACAGATTTTGCCAACTGCCCATTGGTAACACCCCATAGCAAATATACAACATCCAGAAAATCCTTGTAATACAGCACATTGTCATGGTACAACTCACAATTTTTATAGTGACACTCACTTTCCCAAACAGATAGAACTAAATTGGCATATGTATTAGTCAAGGGCATACCGATTGCTATCCCAGAATGTTGGAAATAAAAAATTAAAATTATCACTGAACATAAACACATTATTTTCTAATACCAAAGCAGAGAATTCACATATAGTGTTTTTAATAGCAGAATACACATTTAGTATATGCCTAATGGCCTCAAGACCATAATCATTAAGTAACTCTGTGAAAAGCGATTCTATATCCAACATTACCATAGTTATTTTCCTATCCAGATTTTCAGACTGCCAGGTAGTTAGACATCTTAAAAAGTCATCACTGTCTTTAATATAACAATTAACAAATTTTTGATATTTTTATAAATAGATGCATGTAAGCCGTGGAGGTACAGCGGTAGTGTTGTTGCCTCACAGCAAGAGGTTCTCCTGTTTCTCGGCTGGAGTGCCTTCTGTGTGGAGTCTGCATGTCCTCCCCGTGGTCGAGTGGCCTCCGAAAGACATGCGTGAATGGGCGTGCCTTCTCTGAAGGTTGGGTGTCGGGCTGGCAACTCAGTACCATAAAAATCTACTGCCAATCATTAGTGGACTGGAGTTCTGCTACGGCAACCCCAACCAGGAAAAGCCGAAAAGACAAACAAACTCTAAATAAATAGATGCAGGTTCCATCCCCAAGAAGAAACAATGGGATGCACAGGTAGATTGCAGGTATCTACCTGTGCAGTCTACCTGTGCACAGGTAGATTGTAAGCATCTTTCTGTATCTTTGGCAGTCCATAAAAAATGGAATGACAGGATGTTCAACATGAATGAATGCTAAAAGAGCATTATCAACATGCCCATTGATATACATGTCATAGACATTTGCCTTAACATTTTTAATAATTCTGTCTACTTCAGGCCTGGTTATATTCTATTAACTGGTCACATCATCAAGCAACACATTGTTAGCTGCCATATAGTTATCTCTCTTAATTACTACAATGGCCCCACCCTTATCAGCCTCTTTAATAACAATATTGGTATTTTCCTTCATACGTTCTTTTCCTTGTTCAAAAGTTAAGTTATTATAGTCACTAGATATATGATTTTTTTTTGACCAAGACATTTAAGCTCTGTATGAGAAAATGAGACACCCAGAGGCTTTCAACATTACCCTTGAATTCAGAGAAGTATATTCCAAACAGGAGTGGTCCCAGCATTGAGCCTGGTGGCACACCACTAACAACTGGCCTCTTGCTCGATTTGGATTCTCTCACTTTAACCATATGTGTCCTGTCAGTGAGGCAACTGGCTATCCATCTGGTGATATAGGGATTTATGCCCAGTTTTGTGAGTTTATTTATAATATTTGAGTGTGATATTGAGTCATTTGCCTTCACTAGGTCAAGGTAGACAGTATGCACTGTTTTACCCTCATCCATGGCCCTAGTGACTTTTTCAAAAAAGTCCACCAGATTTAGTAGGCATGACCTGCCCTTGACGAAGCTGATTTGGGTTGAGTCCAGTGTTTGGAGGTTTCCTATATCATTATTTATCAGGTCATTGATTATTCTTTTCATGACCTTACATATATGACTAGTCAAACTTATGGGTCTGTAATTACCTGGGTCAGTTGATAGTCCCTCTTTGTGCAGAGGGATGACATTTACTGTTCACCACTCTATCAGGACAAAGCCAGTCTGGAGACTGTGGTTACTTATTGATTCCAATAGATTTGATAGGTCCTGAGTCATTGTGTTTAAGAAGCAACCTGGTATATCATTGGGTCCAAATGAAGCCACGTTTTAAGCTTTAGAGAATGCAGTGCCAGCCTGTTCTTTAGATAAAATCAACAGGGGAGTGGTGGAGAGTATTTCCTGGAGGAGAACTGGGGTTTGCTATATCTTCTGGCTGAGTAAGTTGATGCTGTCCACAACTACTGCTGCACATTGTTGGATTTCAAACATAACTGAAAAATGTTTTAGGGCTGTCCTTAGCTTTAGAGGCTATTTTTGCCTCAAAGTCTGCTTTCAGAGTTTTGACTAGTTCCTTAATTCACTTGTTTAGACTAATGATGGACATTTTGTTGTGTTATGCACATTCCTCTTACTTCTCAACAGGATTTTCTTTCTTTTGTTGTGCAACCTGTTAGTACCACAGGTTCACCAGGGAGGCTTATTTATGCAGTTTGACCTGGGCTTATTTCAGTCTGTCACTACTGTTTTTCTCCAGTTGTTTATATGGTCTTACAGGGTTTTGTGTACACCTCTGCATAGGCTTCTGTGTTTTCTGGTTTGGGGGAGCTGGGAAACTAGCTATGCTGTCACTTAATAAGACATAGTTTGCCTTAGAAAAGTTCTTAAAGTTTTTGAAGTTAGATGGGGGCATCTAGTTTTACCTTTATTCTCAGGGGAAAAGCTTTGTGATCTGATCTTAACAGTGAAGATGTCACACTTGAGGGGTTGCAGCACTCACCCATATTTGTGAGTACCAGATCTAGGATATTTGTACCCCTAGTGGTGGTGAGCATTTGAGTTTACAAAGTCAAGAAATCCATGGGCATGCATGTTCATGGCCATGCATGCCTCTCAATTAATGGAGGGGTAGTTAAAATCACCCATGAGATTGGTATTGGGCTAGATTGTGAATGATTCTAGTAACTTCAAGTATGATGTATGGGTTTCCTGGATCATGGTGGGGGACCTGTAGCTAGCAAGAATATGGTGATAGATTTTTCCCATGGTTAGTTGTACATGGAGTAGTTCAAGGATGTCATATTGTTTGACCATCCTTGAAGTGTGCCTATCCTTTATGTATGTATGCTCTTTCATGTTCAGTGGGTGGTCGGAATGTATGAAAGGCATTATAGTCACACACATCTGGAATACGTTCTATGGCTTTGAACTATGTTTCAGTAACTGCACAGATGTCAACATTCTCCAGGGTGAGGAGCACTTCTAGGGAGTGCAGTTTCTTGTTGAGACTCCTAGCAATGAACAGTAACACCTTTACCTTGTCCTGAGTAGCTTTTGCTATGTTGGAAGGTTTGTGTGTTTGGCAGTGCCTAAGAAAAAGGCACTATAGTTATGGATAATGTATTAGCCAATATCCAAAAGCCTAGTGGTGACAGGTAAAGACAATCCCTGACAAAGCAGTGTGGCCTGTCAACCATGTCCTCCCAGGCTGACCAGTATTGGACTCCCTTATAATGACACCAGTAACTAAGCCAATTGTTAAAGTTGATCATTTTCTGTTGATATTGTGGCATCGTCTCTGGAGATAGTAGAATGCTGCTTTTGACACTTATTCTGAGAGCTCAATCATGTCCGTCTTCCTATAGTCCAAGGAGATACAGCTTAGGTCATTCACACCCACATCAGCTATAACAGAGTCATACGGGTACTTGAGGGTAGGTGACCTGAATGATTGCATGATGTGGTGGATCCTGGCTCCTGAGAGGCAAATAACTGTAACCTTCTTATCCAGCCTGGTAGGAGGGACACCAGTGTGTCTCACAATGGAATCCAAAATGACTAAAATATTGAGTTGTGGGGTGTTTTGCCTTATGGGCATGGTAGTTAAGACACCATGAGATGTGGCTTTATGTGTTGTAATGTGAGTTGTCTTGTTTGCATGCATGGGGCATTTCTGAAGTCTGCGCCTTTGAGGCCTTTGAGATTTGGTAAGTTACATGTGAGCGTCTCTGCATATATGGGTCTATGTGTCTGGTCCTTTGTGGGTGTTGTGATTGATGTGTGTGTGTGTGTGTGTGTGTGTGTGTGTGTGTGTGTGTGTGTGTGTGTGTGTGTGTGTGTGTGTGTGCGTGTGTGTCACCGACAACCTGTTTGGTTTTTTTTTTGCATCTGTATATGAGAGTCTGGACTCCAGTGCCAATGTGTAATTACATCCCTCACATAATGTATTTGTGTGTCAGAGAATTAAATGGTTGTCAAACTACATAAGGTAATTGCTACATTGCCTCAGGATGCCCATGTCCACCAAGCTAGATACAGAGATAGCAGGGAAGTGCCTATCCTTGGTTGCAAGTCCTAATGTGCACTTTGCAATGGATAGGAGTGGAGGGTGGTTGTAACTGGATGAGGAATAGATGCTTACTTTGTTGTAATCTACTTCTAACCTATCCCAAGAAGCTGCTCAGCACCCAAACCAGATGCTGTTTGAGCAGTAGTAAATAGTCCTAACAACATTCTTTTGTACTGATAACTGCACAAGCTAGCTGCCCTGTGAGTAGAGTTGGACTGAGGTAATGTTCAGAGATAGTTTTTATAAGGAAATTTCAACTTGGTAATGCATATAAACAAGGCAACACTAACCACCTCTGCCTGAACAGCAGCTTTGAGCAAATGGGAGGCTTATATACAGTCAGAAAAAAAGCAAGTTTTATGTAACTGTGCCCTAAGGCCAATAAAGTAAGCATCCAATTACCTTTCTACCAGCAATTCCCAGCTCATATAGGTGAAATCAGGCATCTTCTGCTACAAGAGTACAGACTTTGACTCTCTTAATGTAAAATGACTGGTTTGGAGCCCAAGTGTTGAGGAACCACAAACATATGCCTAATACTAGCTAAAATCACTGGATACAATGTATTTAAATGCAAAACAGCAGCTCTTAAGTACTTAGAAAATGCAACTTTTAAATTTTAAAGAAGTACAGAAAACAATAAATAGCACATAAATCTTTCACAGTATAATATAATGAAAACAATTAAAGCAAGTACAAAATTATACATAATTTTATTTGCCTTGCCAAGGATGGCTTCAGATATTTGCATGTTTGTTTATTTGTCTTTTCGGCTTTTCCCGGTTGGGGGTCGCCACAGCGGAACTCCGGTCCGCTAATGATTGGCAGTCGATTTTTTTTATGGTGCCGAGTTGCCAGCCCGACACCCAACCTTCAGCGAAGGCACGCTCATTCACGCATGCTTTTCGGAGGCCACTCGACCACGGGGAGGACATGCAGACGCCACACAGAAGGCACTCCAGCCAAGAATCGAACAGGAGAACCTCTTGCTGTGAGGTAACAATGCTTCCGCTGTACCACCGCGGATATCCAGATATTTGCATAATGTCTCAAAGTCCCTGGCATTATTCCCAAGAAATGAGCAGCTCTAGATAAATAAGATAGGACTCTTGCATACACAAGGCTTATATACGATCAGAGAAAAACAAGTTTTACACTAACTGTGCCCTAAGGCCAATCAGGCAAGCACACAATGAGCTGTCCGATAGTAATTCCCAGCTCAGATAGATGAAATCAGCCCTCTCCTGCCACAAGACAGTAGACTTTGACCCTGTTAATATAAAACAACTGGTTTGGAGCCCAACTGTTAGGGAACCAGAAACAGAAGCCTAATACTGGCTAACAATCACTGGATACAATGTATTTAAATGCAGAACAGCAGCCCTTACAACACTTAGAAAATGCAACTTTTAAACTTTAAAGAAGTGCAGAAAACAATAAATAATAAAGAACCCTTTCAGAGTATAATGAAAACAATTAATACAAGTGCAAAATGATACTTAATTTAATTTGTCTTGCCAATGATGGCTTCAGATGTTTGCAAAATCTCTCAAAGTCTCTGGCATCATCATCAAATGATGAGCAGCTCTGGATAAATAAGCTTTGTTTATTGTTTAGCAGAAGTGCCCCCTCCACACCAATCAAGCCTTAATGGCTACACTAAATTCCAGGGTCAATGATATATAGCTTTCTGGTTACTATATTAGTAATCCAGTCAGTAAGCAGATTGGTAAAATACAGTTCTAACTCTGTTCCTAATCATTAAAGTAGTTCCCTCTCACTAAAACTACTCCTGACCCAGAGGGCTGTTAGGTACTTTTAATAAAGCAGATTAATCTAAGGAAACAAAATATTTACTTATAAAAGGTCAAGTAATTTGCTTATAACAAACCAGAGATTAACCAAGTTGAAAACAGTTCTTAATTTTCTGTTCTGGAGCTAATCAGGAGCGAGATTTCTTTGTTTAGTGTTTAGCAAAAGTGCTAACACCACACCATGGGTTCTAGGGGATGGGTTACAGAACCTGTATCTATTTAGAGTCTGTCTTGAAAAAATATCTACAATTTGTACCACAGAAAAGGAACTCAGCACAGCCTTACAGTTCAAAAATAGAGCTGGTTTAATAGTAGTTTAAAAACATGAACGCATTTAACATCACAGCGTTTTCGTCTTGTTCAGTCAGACTTCATCGGGTTATTTTAATAATGCATTTTTTAAAGTTGACATACATCAGCAATGAAAATTTGCAGTTTTTATATATAGAAATTTCTTAAAAAGAGACCAAGTTTTGTTCAAAGATTTATAGAAAGAAAACATTTTCCAGTTCCTTTCTCCATTTTAATAGTTCATACCCTGCCCATTGCAAGAAAAATATCATTAAAGGACAATATGTCCGAGCAAGCAGAATGGTATCAGAAGTAGATTATGAAGAAGAAAGCAACCTACTTGAACTTCTCTTTAGGGCCAGAGGGTATCCTGATAGCCTTATTGTAGAAGTGAAAAAAGAGGTTGCAATGGGTAGAAAGTCAAAATGTAAACCTATACTAGGTACAACAAAGGAGATTCTGCCAGGACATACAGCTACAGAGGAAGCGAATTTTGGTAAGGCACTAGTTTTAGAATTTAATGCCTGTGCAGGACGTATGAGAAAGGTAATTGAAAGTGAATGGGAAAAGTTTCTTAGCTTTACTGACTTAGGGGAATATAGCAACCAACCCCTTAAAGTGGTCTATAGGAACTCCCAAAATATAAAGTGTTTCAAAATCTACTGCCAATCATTAGCGGACCGGAGTTCTGCTGTGGCGACCCCTAACCGGGAAAAGCCGAAAGAAACAAACAAATTAGAAAATGCTTATAAAAATGGAAGTGGTGACAAGAAAAGGAACAGAACATATAAATGTGGAAGATGTACTCAGTGTACTTACATATCCAACAAGGAGAGAATATTCTTATCAAATAGGAATAAATGGATAGAAAGTGCACAGTGTTACAATTGTGAATCTAATGGTTTGATTTATCTAGCTTTGTGTGGGGAATGTGAATCCTTCTACATTGGTAAGACAGAGAGGAAATTGAGGAGAAGGATTTATGAGCATTATTCTGATATTCAAAGTAAAAAAAGAGTCTAATGCTCTTTACAAGCACACATTATTATGTCACAGAGTGTATTATTCTTTCTTTGTACTTGAACAGATAAAGAAGGAAATTAGAGAGGGGACTGTGGGAGGAAAAGATTGAATATAGAGGGCTATGGTGGCAACTGATTTTGGAAGCCACCAGTCCACCAGGGCTCAGTGATTATACCTCCATAGCCCCCTTTTTAAAGCTGAGAGCTGCTTCAGCTTTGAAAGAAGAAATTTTGCTTCATTCACATTAAATATGTCATTTTGCAAAAGAACCACTAGAGGGAGTAAACACATTTTAATTATAACATGTTTTTCATTAACTAGTGAATTTTAACAGAATTAAACATTTTATTTAGTTAAATATGCTAAGTTGTGAAATACTATGCCATTTTTTGTACTGTCACCATTCCATACTGTCACCTTTCAAATGTTTTTTTGTGCTTTTATAATGTGTAATTTATTTGATGAATTTTTAATGTTTTAATGCACAAGGCACTTTGCACAGTAAATATGTCATTTTACAAAAGAATCACTAGAGGGAGTAAATACATTTTAATGTTTTAACATGCATTTCATCAACTAGTGAATTTTAACAAATTCAAACATCTTAAATTTTATTTTTATGTACTGTCACCACTTTATACTGTCACTCTTTTAAATGTTCTTTGTGTTTTTATAATGTGAAACTTATTTCATGCACTTTTGATGCTTTAATGCATAAGGCACTTTGCAAGTTACACCTTAGTTACAATTAACTGGAAAAATGGGGAATTTTTATTGGTTGTGGTTTTAATTGGTGGAACATTTTGAAGATATATATATATATATATATATATATATATATATATATATATATCTATATATATATCTATATATAAATATAAATATATATATATATATATATATATATATATATATATATATACACATATATATGTGTGTGTGTTTTTAATTAAAGCTTCATTTTGTCTGTTGAAGTCTGACTGAACAAGATGAAAACGCTGTGATGTTAAATGCGTTCATGTTTTTAAACTACTATTAAACCAGCTCTATTTTTGAACTGCAAGGCTGTACTGAGTTCCTTTTCTGTGGTACCTGACTTTATCTTGGTTTAAAGTTTATTTGCTGGGTACCAGGTTGAGTTTCTTGAAGTTATATTAAAGACAGTGATAACTTTTTTAAGAGGTGTAATTAAATGGCAGGCTGAAAATCTGGATAGGCAAGTAACTTTGGTAACTCTGAATATAGAATCTCTTTTTGCAGGAAACCTAAAGATTATGGTCCTGAGGCCATTAGGCATATACTGAATTTGTATTCAGATCTGATTTCTACCACTATAAATACTATATGTGAGTTGTCTGCTTTGTTATTAGAAAATGTAAATCCAACAAAAACTAGTACAGCAATCTTAAGTACTTAACCAGGTGAGTAATAATAACTTTTTTTATATTGACTGTAAAATTAAAATAAATTTCTTGTTATAGTAACATCGTTTTGTCAAGTAATAGGCTTCACAATTTCATTAAATATTTTACCACTGAAAGAGTGCCCTTGGTTTATTTAAATCCTGCTGGTGGACACTCTTTCTCAACTAAAACTAGCATCATAGCCAGCTATAGGCACCTGCAACACCTGTGGCTGTAGGGAGCCCCCTTTAATCATCCTTGACTGCATGGGGGCTCTACAAAAGCTGCTGCTGGCTGGACAAAAAGGAGGAGAAAAAAATTGCATTCAGTTTCCAATTATGCTCTTTAACTGAAACAGGGCTGTGATATGACCCTGTTAGGATAAAGCTGATAATCAGTGAATGAACATGAGCAGGGTAAGCACTAGAAATCAGCAACCCGGAGAAGCTGATCTCAGTGCTCAGATTTGATTTCAAGAAAAGCTGATTTTTCCAATCTTCAGAGATTTTTTTTTCTTTCGGGGAGTTTTATAAATACTGGCAGAACACTGGATGCTATAACTCACAACAACTTTGCTCAAGAATTCAGGACAAAGCCAAACATAATAGAGGAATAAAGGCTCAAAATTAGGAACACTTTTTAAATATTTCTCTAATTCACTTAGAAAGTTAAAAGAATAGCATATTTTGCATCAATATGCAGTTTTGGGGCAATAAGAAGTATAACATTATGATGTCTGGATTTATTGACTGTAATCTTAAATGATTTACTAGCAAATCAGACTTTTAAAAGGGACAGAGCAAGGTTATGAATTATCATGGACAAATATTATGAAGTATTATCAGGGACAAAATCATGGACAGTCTGTGAAATCAGGGAACAGTGACAGGTATACATTACTCCTCAATGAGGTAAATCAATGGACATGCAACTGCTTCTGTTGGCTAAACTACAGTCACTGATCTGGTGTAGTAGTACCAGTGTTGCACAGTGTATTGTTATTTGCAGAAATAAATGCAAAACTAGTTTTGATTTTGCTATGGTTTACACTTGCGCGTGTGTGTGCGTGTGTGTGTGTGTGTGTGTGTGTGTGTGTGTGTGTGTGTGTGTGTGTGTGTGTGTGTGTGTGTGTTACATTGTACCAAGCTGGCTATAACTTATTTCAATTTCTAGTACAAACATCATGAGCACCAACATTATGTTTGTGTGTGGGGGTCAGTGGTTGCAATGTATTTAAAAGTAAGAAGCTGGCCATATTTTCTTTTATCATCCCAAACATAGAGCTTATACATTATAGGTGGCTATCTTTGGTAGTTTGGCAGGAAGAGGATGTGTGGAAGCAACTGTTCATTGTCACTGGGCTTATTGAGTAGCACTGCCATCTCACAGTGCTTTGCATTTGCTTGGCTATGTGGATTATGCATGCCCTGTGTGTGTGTGTGTGTGTGTATGTGTGTGTGTGTGTGTGTGTGTGTGTGTGTGTGTGTGTGTGTGTGTGTGTGTGTGTGTGTGTGTGTGTACCTATCCATTTGGTTTGGTTAACACCAGCAACTCAAATACATGCAGCAGGTGAAATGGAATTCATCCCTTTCCCTTGAAGGTGAGCATGCAGTATGTGTGTGTGTGTGTGTAAAAAATATCACTCATTTTATCTTTACACACACACACACTATCTTTACACACACACACACACATACACACACACACACACACACACACACACACACACACACACACACACACACACACACAATAATGCTGGGACACATACATTACTGTTCTGGATAAAAGTAAAAAATGCAGTTAATAAGTAATTATATTTCAAAATTAAGACATGAAATATATCACAGAATATTCATACGCTTAGATCTTCAAGGAGTCTGGTAGACCTCATACTGTATAAATGGATTTTGACATGGACTTGGTGGTGACCTGTGCCCATAACCTGCACCCATTCTGTAAACAACCCCTGCTCAGATGTGAGTGCATGAAAAGTTGCTGTAGGTTGTGTGTGTGTGTGTGTGTGTGTGGGGGGGGGATTGTGTGATCATTACTTATTTAATTTTCATCACAGCCAAGCCAGTGGTATGCACAGGAGGTCATTACAGCTTATGTTTGGGCTGGGGACAGTTTTTTTTTTTTTACTTTTCTCACAGACCTCAGAGGTGTAGTTTGTGTAGGGGCAGTGTTCTTTGTAAGAGGAACAAAGTGGAATACATTGTTGTAATTAGGGTTTTGTGGGGTAGAGGTGGGGAGTGAGGAGGCATGCTATGTATATCTATGACAGCAGTCACTTGAAATACATAACTCTGGTCATTTGAACCTCTGCTTTCATCCCAGTTTACTATCATAGGGATGCACAAGCAGTGACTGCTTTTTGTGGGGTTAAGGAGGCAGGCAATATTCTCAGATAGGATTTATGTATCCTCACAACAGTTGTCTTTGTTAGTTTATTGTGAGCTACTATTTTGTTAGCTTTAAACATTAAGCTTGGGCACAAGTTATGTCTTCCTTGAAAGAAAAAAATGAGTGAAATCCTTTTCTTACTCATGGTTCTTGTTCAGGCCACATGTGGATTAAAAGGTTACAAAATTCTCTAAAATGCATCCCAGGGCATCTGTAACCTATGGCTCCTGGGATCCCCAGCTTAACTGAGTTATATCCCAAGTGATTATTACTGTGTTTTCTTTATTAGGAAGATTATGTTGAAAGGATGCAAAGAAAGCTAATGTTGAAAAAAAAAGCTGAAGAGTAAAGCAAAATGTTAGAAAAGGAAGAAACAAGTAATATGCATGTTGTAGGGAGCCCAAGATCAGAAGAAAACAGAGGGGAGCACTGTAGAACGTGTGTGGGTGTGTGGGTGTTTGTGTCGTGGGGGGGGGGGGGCAGTGAAACAGGCAGTATCTGGACTGCCATTTCATCTGTGTCCAGCCCTGTACATAGAGTTGTAATATATCATTGTTACAACTAAATGCCAGTAATTTTGAATGTCCCTTTATGAGATGGGGCAACATACTGTGGTACACAAGCCTGTCATAATGCACGAGCATTGTAGCTGCATGTCAAGTTTGTGCATACTAATCTCAAAACTTTGCAGCAAGAACTAAAAGGTTGCTTATGAGAGGTGGCAGTGACAGGGTGAGGTTTGACAGTAAGTGTCTGGGGGCCCACAGCTTGGCATTTGCTGGGGCCTCCCAAAATGCTAACACTGGACCGAGTAGCAATGGGTACACCTGTGGCCAATACATATGCCAGTTTAGTTCTATTTGTTTGTGAGCGTAAATTTCTCTCTACAAATTGTGAGTTGTATCATGTCAATGTGCTAAATTACATGTGTTTTACGGATGTTGTATATTTGCTGTGGGGTGGTGCCCATGGGTAGTTGGATGAATTTATCAACTATTTAAACTCTTCTACGTCTTTTTTGAGGTTTAGATTGATTATGTCTAAGCATGAAGTATGTTTCTTGGATATTCTGTTGACACATAATGGCTGAATATTTTAAACTTCTGTTTATAGAAAAGATAATGCTACATACCTTTATATAACTAGTATGTATCCTGGGTATATTTTTTCCAGCATAGTACATGACCAGATGATTAGGATGTCTAGAATGACTACTGATGAAGCTATATATGTCAAGGTGATTCTGAGCCTTATAAAGGGTTTTAAAGGGGGGGGGCTATAGTATTAATAGATTAGAAAATATAAAAAATCAAATAGATGGGCTAAGGACGTCTGTAGATACACTTGCATTCAGGGATATGAATTCCACTATTGGTTTTGTTCATAGGAGGTTACTAGGCTAATGGCCCTAGAGCCTTTATAAGCCTAGCCTGAATAATAGGGCTTCTGATTTGTCCATTCCAATTACATATAATGCACATACTAAACATGATGTTCTTCATGTTTCACTGTTGCAGTCATTACATTTGGGTTATCTGCTTGCAGGTAGCCCTCAGTCGGCCTGATTATCAAGTCTTGGGTCCTGCGTCGGTTGCTGTCTCATCTTCCATGACGTCAGGTAGTCAGGGGTATAAAGCATGCAGCTGACACCATTACATCACTCTTTCTTGCCGTGCGGTGCCCGAAGCAGAAGCAGTTAGCAAGTGCCGGTTGGCCAACTCCTGAAATTTTCGTTTTCGAGTTTCAGATTCGAAGTCTTCAACAAAGCTAAGTACCCTGTTGGGGATCCTTTTTCTTGCTCTTAACCGATGTCAGTAAAAGTTAACAATTGTATTTCTTGTGGAAAACAAATACCTCATAAAGATTTTCATTCATACTGCATACCTTGCTTAGGCCCAGACCACGACATCCCTCACTGTCGGCTTTGTGCCTTATTCAAACATCGAACTATTCGTCGTCGGTTTATTTTCGCATCTAAATATTTTGGTACTCAGTTCAATTATCCAGAAATGGCTTCGGTAAGCCACCCGACTACCGACATTCTGAAAAAGCGCAAAGATAAAGATAGAGACAGACCGCATAGGTCCAAAGCTGCCGATGATGCTTCTGCTAAGCTAGTCGCCAGTTCACCGGTACTCAGTGAGGTGCTTTCGCAGCTTCTTTGACTGTGGAACCTGCAGATGTCTCTACCTTGGATGGGTCCGGAGCCGCTGTGCAGGCACTGGCTTCTGAGGGTATATTCAGGCCTGCTGACTTGCATATTAAACCAATGACATCTTCTTCTTCAAGGCCTAAACTTGATCCACGCCTAGAAAACCGATGCCCCGACCCCATGGTCAAGCCCCTGTGCCTAAAAAATAAATGATAAGAATGGCTGAAGATCATATTACTCTAATCAGGGGAAGCCACCCTTCTCCCTCTAAGAGACCTAGAACTGATTTTCCTTCTGATTCTTCTGATAAGGATTCTGAAATTTCTGTTTTTCTCTGATGACCAGGAGTTGCCCTTATCTACCTATGAGGATTCTGATGCAGTGGACTCCATTCCCTCTGCTTCCCCTCCGGAGCATTTCTCTTTTGGTGAAACTTTGCATACTCTTAGAGAGCATTTCCGCTGGGAAAGCCAGGATTACTCAGACTCCAAAAAGAGGCTTAAGGAATTCTTACTCCTACCTCAACACAGGGCTTTAGCTATCCCTCCTGTACTGGACATTGTAGATGGTACCTTCTTGGAATCTAGCCTGGCCCCTGATACTTTACCTCCACCTCCCAGAAAACCTGTTAAGTATTACAGAGTGCCTGACTCTCACAAGCTCCTCTTTAAGAAGACTACTGCGGACCCTGAGACCATTTCTCAGGGACCCAAAGGCATTAAGGCTACTACTGCCAAAATCCCTACCCCCTCTGATTGAGATTCCAGGGCCCTGGACTGATGAGGTAAGAAGGTATACACTTCTGCTACTTTGGCCATTAGGGCCTTAAACTGCCAGTTTCATATGTTAAAGTATCAGCAACATATTATTGGATTGTTTAAACAGAAACTGATGTTGATTCATGACTGTGCTGAAAATAAAAAATTACAGGATTTAATGCATTCTGCTGAACAAGTTGGAAAACATACTTTGCAATGTGGTTTTGATTCATTAGAGGCATCTTGCAGGGCTGCTGTCACTGTGTCTGTACTTAGAAGGCATGCTTGGCTTAAGGAGCAAACTTTGCCAGATCATGTTAAAGCTAAATTACTAGAAGCTCCCTTAAACCACGTCCGCCTGTTTGGCAACAAAGCAGAAGATGTACTTAAAAAGAAAGGAAAAAGCTAAATCTATGCAAACTGTTAAAGATTTCCTGTAAGTACAGACTCCCAGATTTAGTAAGCAATGGCGTTCTAAGAATTGGTCCTTTCTTGCCTCTTCCAGGCTTTCTCAGTCCAAACCCAGGACCAGCAGACCATCCAGGCTTCAGTCTCAAGGTACTCACAGGCCTAAGCAGTGGGGGGCTCCCACTTCCAAAGCTGGGAGTAGTAGGACACCCCCCATGGTAAACTGTCACAATGACTTAACTTTAACCCTTCCAAGCCCTGCTCAACTGACTGTTCCTTTAGGGTGAAAGATCGCTCTGCATGCAAAAAACTGGGAACTCATTACCCAAGACAAATGGGTTTTAAATATTGTTTACCAAGGATACAGATTCCACTTCCACTCCTTACCAACCCCAAACAGTTGGCCAGACCTACTCCCAAATCAGTGAGCAGAGGCTCAAAAGCAGGTTCTTTTTCTTCTACGTATCAGAGCTATTCAACCTATCCCAGAAGAGGAAGGGGGGCAAGGTTTTTACTCAAGACTTTTCCTGGTACCCAGAAAAGACAACTCCTGGCGTCCTATCCTCGACCTGTCTATCTTAAACACCTTTTTGGTAATCTCAAAATTCCAAATGCTAACTCTTCATCAGCTGTTTCCCATGCTAGGCAAAAATGCCTGGTTGGCAACACTGGATTTAAAGGAAGCCTACCTGCACATCCCAATAAGGGAATCTTGCAGAAAATACCTACGCTTCAGAGTGCGCTATCAGTTCTATGCACTGCCCTTTGGCTTATCTACTGCACCCAGGGAATTCACAAAGTGCCTAGCTACAGTCATTGCATACTGCAGGCAAAGAAATATTCAAATACATCCATACCTGGACGATTGTCTTATTCAGGCAGAAAGCCAGGACATACTATTAAATCATCTGGCATTTGTAAAGAAATTACTAACTTCTCTGGGGTACACCATAAACGAAAAGAAATCACATCTAGTACCCTGCCAACAAATTGTATTCCTGGGAGCAAGCTTGAATACAACTTCCCAGATGGCCTACCTCACGCCAGAGAAACAAGTTTATTTGACAGCCTACTTCAAACTACTGGCCACAAAGACCCAGCTATCTGCATGGAAAATACTGCAAGCCCTGGGGTTCATGGCCTCTTGCATTCTACTAATTCCATATGCAAGACTATATATGAGGAAAGTACAATGGTATCTAAAAAGCCTATGGTGTCAACATTCTCAGGACCTGGAATCAATCATTCCTATCATCCCTTGTCTACAGACAGTGTTCCTTTGCTGGGCAGAGGCCTGCCACCACATCAAGGGACTGCCATTCACTCTACCCCCTGCCGCCCAAACCCTAACAACAGGCGCATCAGACTATGCATGGGGGGCTCACTTGGCAGGGCAGTGCATTCAGGGCAAATGGAACCAGAGTCAAATGCACCTGCACATCAATCAAAAAGAAATGTTAGCTGTGTAGAATGCTTTGACAGCCTTCAAGGACCACATTCTTCCAGAACAATTGTTGGTAAAGATGGACAACACCACTGTTATGTCGTACATAAACAAGCGGGGGCAACCCACTCATACCCTCTCTGCACACTAGCCATGGCTCTGTGGAACACAGCCTTGAGCTACCAAGTGCATCTACAAGCTCAATTCCTGACAGGCAAGCTAAATATACTGGCAGATGACTTAAGAAGAAATCCCATGGACCCACACGAGTAGAAACTGGAACCAAAGACATTCAACATTTTGAGAAACAAATGGGGGAGCCCAGAGATAGACCTGTTTGCCTCCCCTCAGAACTACCAATTGGACAAATTCTGCACAAGGACTCCCCACAGACACAAGCTTGGAAAGTGGATGCCCTGTCCTTCACCTGGAAAATCCTATCAGTTTATGCCTTTCCCCCTCTGCCTCTCCTCTCCAAAGTTCTACTAAAGATCAAAAAAAGATCAAACTGGACAAACCAAGGACAGTGCTCATTGCACCAGACTGGCCACGCCAACAACGGTACCCCCTCTTGTGCAGTGTGTCACTGCTGAAACCATGGCACCTGCCTCAGGCCCCTTCCCTGCTCTCCCAGCAGGAGGGACAGATTCTGCACCCCCAACTCCAAACCCTGAACCTTGCAGCCTGGCTAATTACCTGAGTTCTCCATTACCATCCCTCAGTCAGCAAGTGATGGATGTAATTCTGGAGGCAAGGAGGCCTAGTACTAGAAAATCCTATGCTAAAAAATGGAAAAGATTCTGTTCCTGGAGCCAAACTCAGGGAATGGGTACAATAGTGCCCAATTTACTGCACATTCTTCAATACTTAACTGAGATGCTCCACAAGGGCCTTTCCTTTTCTTCCATTAAAATTCATGCCTCGGCCATTTCAGCACATTACAATACAGAGCCTCCCCTCTTCTCTCATCCACTGTTGAAGCAATTCCTCAGAGTGGGCAAAAACTTAAGACCACCTAGGACAGCCCCTACTCCAGCCTGGGACCTTAACTTTGTATTGGAAAAGCTCACTCTACCTCCTTTTGAGCCAGCTGCAAATGCAGAGTTGAAATTCCTTTATTGGAAAACAGCCTTCCTTCTAGCCATCACTTCAGCAAGAAGGGTATCTGAATTACAGGCCCTTATGGCAGTGGAGCCTTTCATCATCTTTCATGTGGACAGGGTGTCCCTCAGGACCAATCCTTCCTTTATGCCCAATGTGGTATCCAGTGTGGCCCTTAATCAGTCCATCCATTTGCCAACCTTCTTTTCTAATCCACAGAGCAAAGGGGAACGAATACTGCACTCCTTGGATGTGCACAGACAACTTAGATTTTACTTGGACAGGACTAAGCCTCTCAGGAAATCTGAATAACTATTGGTGGCATTTGCTGCAGGGGCAGAGGGGAAGGCCATTTCAAAGCAAACCATTTGTAAGTGGATAGGCCATTGCATTAATTTCTGCTATAAGCACCATGGAAAACCTACCCCACAGGGGATAAGACCACATTCCACCAGGGCTGCATCTACCTCTGCAGCCTTTCTCAGAGGTGTCCCTACCAGGGACATCTTAGAAGTTGCTACCTGGAGTTCTGTACATACCTTCACCAAGCAATACCACTTGTCAGTTTTTTCTAAATCCAGAGCTGGTTTTGCCACTGCAGTCCTGCAGGGCCTAATAGCTGGTCCTAATGCTCTTTAATTGCCTCCTCCCTTCCTTAGCTTTGGGAATCTACCCAAATGTAATGACTGCAACAGTGAAACACGAAGAACATAGTACAGTTGTGTACGCTTACCATAAATGTAGATGTTCAAGTGTATTCACTGTTGCAGTCCTGGTTACCCTCCCTCCAGCCCCCTGACTTCTATTGACTATACCTCTCTTCTTGTTTATTATACGTAAAGCTTTCTGGTGTATTTGCTTTTAATTGGAGGTGTAACCTTGTATATAATTGCTTCCCATTATGGGGGAACCTGACATCTGGGGCAAGAAAAACTTATGTAATGGCATCGGCTGCATGCTTTATACCCCTGACTACCTGACATTATGAAAGATGAGACAGCAACTGACGCAGGACCCAAGACTTTGATAATCAGGCCGACTGAGGGCTACCTGCAAGCAGATAACCCAAATGTAATGACTGCAACAGTGAATATACTCGAACATCTACATTTATGGCAAGTGTACACAACTGTACTTTTCTAATATTTATAGAAAACATTGGAATATTTTAAGATCTTATGAATGTTTAATGGACAAATCCCTTTCTTTCCTAAATTTATATACAAGAGTTCTGTTAATTTGAGGCATATGTTAAGCTATAAAAGAACACAGAAAAACAAAAATTATGATGGGTAATTAATATTGCCTTAGTTGTTCATTTTGTGAATATATTAGTAGTGATAAGTCATTTGTACTTCCAGATACTGGGAAAATATTTAATTTGAATGTATTGGCAATGTGTGAAGCTAAGGATATTGTGTACCTAGTGAGATGTGTAAAATGCACCTCTTTCTATATTGGTAAAAGCAGTAGAAAACTGAAGGATCATATATGTGAGTACTTACCTGATATACATAGACATTTTGAATCAAATGCTTTATATATGCATATATTACAAGTTGACAGTGCACACATTTTTAAGCTTAGTGTTTTAGAACTAGTATCTGTAAGTATAGCTTAATTGCTGCAGACAGAGAGAAAATAGTATAATTGGATTTGCAGATTTTGAGCTGATTGTCCTCCAGGATTGAATGGAATGTGCAGTTTGAAGCCTGTTTTAAAACATCCAGATTCATTAAATAGATGTTTCATTGTTCAAACTGTATTTTTAAACTTTTTTTTTTTTTTTAACATTGTGTCTTTAAGATTTCTAGATGTTATGTAATTGTTATCAGTGGTTGATTCTGGTCATGTGATGCCCAGAGTGAATGTATTTAAAAGCTGCTGCTCTTACACTCAAAACCTTTTCAGTATACCCGAGGAAGCATTGTAATGCAAACACCTGTTATGGCTCCTTGATACTATAGTTCAAAGTGTTTTTCTTCCACAGGGAGCAAATTAGTACATATCTAGATCTATTACTGAGTTTTTCCACTTGGATCAGGACTTCAGCAAGGGAATTTCACACCATATTAGGATTTTTTGCATGATTTTCATGATTCCTCTAGCCAGACTCCACATGAGAAAGATTCAGTGGTTCCTAAAATATCTATGGTCCCAACATCAAAGCCTCCTGACTTTTCAAATTCTAGTTTTCAGCTTTGTTGAATGGAACTGTTTTGGTGGAGAGTACCAGTTGTATCTGAATCCTGGTCTTCCATTCTCCTTTCCAGCTCCAATACAGTCTGCTACAACAGATGTGTCAGACTGTGCTGTGAGGTTGTCTCTTGGGTGATAAAAGTGCAGGGTATTTGGAACAAAAAAGACAGACCAAAGCACATGAACATCAGAGACATTGGCAGTAATAAATGCAATGACCTTTCTCAATCATTTGTGGTCACAAGGTCCTCTACAAGTGATTACAGATGAATCCACAATGGCGTGGTACATAAACAGACATGGAGACTCCATATCATACACTGTGCAAATTAGCCGTGGTAGACTGGGATAAAGCAAGTCACCATAATCTCACTCTATAGGTATCTTACATTCTTTTGCAAAACATTGTGGTTGACAAGGTGAGAAGGACCAGGATATACCCTCACAAACTGAAACTAAATCAAAGGATATTCCAGGATTTGATTTAGCTGTGGAATAGATCATTCATCTCCATTAACAACAAACAGCTGCAAAGATTCTGCCCCAGGATTCCTTGCAAGCAGATGCATTCCCATACTCTTGGATGAGAATGTTTGTGTATGTCTTTACTGATATTCAGGGTCACTCTAAAGATTCAGAAGTACTCTTTAGAGATCATTGTGGTGACTCCTTTCTGCCCCAGGCAACAGTGGTTCTTCCTTCTTTTGGAAATGGTCAATGGCAATTACTACAAGCTTTATCACAAACTGGACCTACTCACACAAGACAGGAGTTGCTTGATAACACCATCTGATCATTGCATTCCTTCATCTGCAGGCTCTGGCTCCCCTTTTACCCTCCCCTTCCCTCCTCACTCATTCTCTCGGACCTGTTATAACATGCTTAATTACCTCACTTCATCTCCACTCCAAATACATATCCACCTGACTTACACCTAGCTTCCTGTCATGACCACATATACTATTCACTCAGTCTCCTCTCTTACTCCTCTTTCTTTGCCTTCCATCCCATTAGCCCTTCTAGCTTGTTCCACCTTCGTGTGGAGCTTCTGCTTTATATATGCTTGAGTTTACTGCAATATTTGTATATAAGATTTAAGTATATGAGTTTGGAACAGTATCCGTTTGAGCTTAGTACTATCTGTATATACATCCTACCTTTATTCCAGCCTCTAGCTAGATATTGGTATATCTGTTCATTACTATGTTTCATATTGTATGTATAGCTAATGCTTGCTGCAGTATGTATTACTTGCTATTGTATGTATATTCAGTTGTTCTTCATGTACTCTGGTGCTCATTTATTGTTCTGTGGAGCTTTTCTCCCCAGGCCTCCACTGGAAAAGGACCTGTGTCCAGTTGGAATTTCCTGGTAAACAAATGTAAATAAATAAAATGAATAAAACCCACCCATATGAAACAATGTCAACAAACTGCCTGGATGACAGAATTTTACTATCTTTTGGGCATGTGCATCAGGTGTTAAAAGAGACAATAAAACATGCGATTAGGAAATCATATATTAGCACATGGAAAATGTCTGCCACATTATGAATCAAAAACCCTTTAAAGCTAGCATTTCTTTGGTTCTGCAACATGTATGTGAGCTGTTATCCTTTGGCCTTTCTTATTCATCTATCAAGGTTCATTTGTCAGCTGTTTCAGCATATCTGCCCATGGATCCTCCTCTATCAATGCATTCCCATGTCAATATGTTTTCAAAAGGGTTTCTACATACTTTGCCACCTAGAAAGTAGGTGGCTCCTCCTTGGGATCTTAATTTTGTTTTTGAAAAATTTACCCTTGTTCCATTTGAACCAGCTTATTAGGCTAACTTGAGATTCTTAATATGGAAAACAGCATTGCTGATTGCTATGACTTCTGCAAGAAGAGTGGCTGAGTTTCAAGCACTTATTGTGGGTCATACTTATTTCATTTTCCACAAAAATAAGGTTTCTTTGAGAACTAATGCTTCATTTATACCTAAAATAGTATCTGAGTTTACTTTGAACCAAGCTATCCATCTCCCTGTCTTCTGTCCAGAAAATTGAAATGAGGGAGGGAGGAAGGATTGTTCATACTCTGGATGTCCACAGACAACTTGGATACTATCCTGACAGAACTAAAACCTAAAGAAATTCTGACAAGTTATTCATGAAGATACGAATAAAGGATAACCAATGTCAAAGCAGAAAATGTTCATATAGGTGTCCCATGCTATTTCCTTTTGCTACTCCACCACAACAAGTCAAATACAGGCAGGGTCAAGGTACATTCTATAAGGGCCTCAGCTTCTTCAGTGGCTTTTTGGAAAGGGTGAACACTAGAAGTATTTTAGAGGCACAGGTAGTGAATGGTGTTCCATACCACTTTCCCCCTTCTGCCATACATTTTTGTCCTTGGTTTTTCCTGTCCCACCATAATTAGTAATAGCTCTGTGTTTACATCTTTCTTTCCCACCTGTCAGAGAATACAGTCCTATGTCAGTCTGCTATCTCATATAGCTCATTAGATATAATTGTCTGTAGTGTCCCCTTCTCCACATGTAGTTTGGGTATGATAACAGCCAGTAGATACATACTCTTTGAAAATTTCAGTTCCCAGAGCTCCTAAACTCCCACCTAAATACAATGTTATTTGTTTCTGATGTTTCCTGCTCAACAGAGCTCCCATGCCAGTCAGTGAAACCTATTTTCCTCTCATAATCTTCTCAGTAGTGACTGTGGAGCTCTCACTACTGTCACACTCTCCCAGAGAATAAAGAATACTTTACTCACACACCCGTTTCCTGTTCCTGCATTTCAACCTGTTTTAGCCATAGGCGTACCCCTAACTTACATGATACCACACTCATTCTGAAGGTATGTTACTCTGATCATCTGACTTATATATAGTAATTGGGTACTTGATTATTTTAAGGACTAATCCTCACTGGTGTAGTATGTTATGTCTGGTTCTCTATACTATGCACTGCACCCTTTCCCATGCTGCCATATGCCTGACCCCTTCTTCCTTCTTTCCAGATTGCGCTTCATCTGACCTGTGGATGCAACCCCCTTTTCCCATTTTTGCATGGGGTGACAATCATTTAGAGTCAAGGTTTACACTGATGGGTGGGTAGGCCTGCTGCGGTAATTCTACCACATCACACATTTGCATGTACATTCACACCTATGGCCAATTTAGTGTCCAGTCCACCTACTGCATGTCTTTGGAATGTCAGAGGAAACCAGAGCACCCACAGGAAGCCACATGAACAAAAGGAGGACATGCAGATTTTGCACAGAAGGCACCCCAGCCAATAATTGAACCAGGGGACCTATTGCTGTGAGGCAACAATGCTTTCTGCTGTGCTACTATGCCTCCTTGAACAGTGTCTCATATAGATATTTAAGAAGAGACCTTATTCAGATATAAGGGCATTTAGAAATAACTATCTCTGGGAATGTCTGAAGTTATCAAAAAGTAGTAGAGAGAGCTGTTGCATGGAATAGACTTCCAAATTCCATTAAAGCAAGCACTAGTTTAGATGTTTAAGAAAGCCTGGATACTTATTATGGGAATAACTGATGTTAAGTTGTCAATCTCGCCTTCATTCTTGCTGGGGGTTCGGAGCCGATCCTCGGCTCCGACTCGGCACTTGCTTTAGCTCGAGAACTCCTTTTACCAGCTCGAGGCAACCCTATATCCCATGATGCAAGGCGGAACTACCCCAGATCTCGTTTGCCGCTTAGCGAAAGAGGTCTCCTTTGCCAGCTGAGGTGAGTTTTTCTTAGTAAAATAAGAAAAGTGTAGTTAGGAATTTATTTTCCCTTTCTGAGCGTCAGTTTAGTCTGTAATCTAGTTACAGCCCACCCTTTCCCTCTTTTTCAGTCCTTTTGTAAACTTGTATAAGTTTAAGTTACAGTAGTTTAGTCAGGCCTAGTTCCCCCTTGGTTATCCCTTCCTGTGTGTTTGTGTAGGGATTAAGTTGTGTGTTTGTGGGGACTGTTTGTGTCTATCCTTTTTAGGATGTCTAGAGAAGGCAAGGTCTCAGGCTTCAAGAAGTGTGACCAGTGCTGTCAGAAAATGTCCCTGACAGACGGTCACACTTCTTGTGTGTATTGCCTGGGGCCTTTGCACCTGCAGGACTCCTGTGCATTGTGTCATGCTTTTAGCCAGAGAGTCCTGCAGGAAAGGAGGAACAAACTTATCCTCCGAGGTTTACTTAAACCTGAAGGTTCTCCTCCTAAGTCAGGAAAACCTCATAAGCCACCGAAGGTTCAGGCTACAGTGTCCAAGCCTCCTCCGGTGGCTTCGGCTCCGTCTGAGCCGACATCGGCTCCGGCTGGAGTCGATACTGTTTCTTCTAAAGTAGTGAGTTCGGTGCCGGCCGGCTCCGATACCCTGACTACGGTGGCCTTGTCGGCTCCGGCTGGAGCCGACACCTTATCCAGCATCGGAGCCGAGATATCCTCGGCTCCATCTGGAGTTCAAGGGACTTCGGCTCCGATGGTTTCGACCCATAAGAGATCCCGGTCCCCTTCTATTATGAGTATTCACTCGGCTCCGGGGTCTCCTCTTTTATCGGAGCGGAGCCATCGGAGCCGGTCTTCGAGATCTTCCAGGCTGTCTGACCACGACTTGGAGAGGGTGGTAAGCAGGCTGTTGAAGTCTCAGGCACTGGCCCAAATGCTCCATAGCCCGTCTCAACAGACTGCGGCTATAACTCCCATCATTGAGCTTCCTCCTCCTCCGACTCCACACCAGAGTTCGGAGCCGGAGCTTCTCGGGACAGCGACTGTTTCGATGCCGGAGCCGATACATCCTTCGGCTCCGTCGTCCTCGGCTCCGATCTCTTCCTTGAGACCTTCCTTGGAAGGATCCGGTCGTCGGGTTTCCACTGTCGGCTCCGAGGGGGCTAGTGGCATCGGACCCTTGTCCGACCCCGCTCTCCCTCTCGGGGCTTCGGCTCTGGTAAGCTCGGCACCGATAAACAGTTCCTTTCCAAAGGTGTCTCTGTGGATGCTATGGTGGTGGCGGCGGCCACTAAGAAGGAACTGGCGGATCCTTCAGTACCTGTCCATCCTCCTAATAAGGATTCTAGGACCATGGATAGGTATGGAAAGCAGATGTTTTCTTCAGCGACCTTTGCTATGCGTTCGCTGAATTACCTTTGTCACTTCACCAGGCTTCAACGAGATATTCTCAAGGAACTGGGAGAGGTAGTCCAGGATCCTTCTGCTGCTGGGGCTCAGGAAAAGATTGCCTCACAGCTGGCTATCCTGAATTCCATATCTAACTCCTCCATGCGGCTTATATCTTATGCGGCCGATGGAGCGAGCAGGGCCGCAGGCACAGGTGTTGCTCTTAGACGCCAAGCCTGGATGCGGCTGTGTAATTTTGCGGACCCCTTAAGGCGTCCTTCACCAACACCCCTTTGATGGTTCGGCTTTGTTCGGACCTCAGGTGAAGGATACTTTGACCAGATGTGAGCAGGACGGTAAAACTCTTTCTGCCGTTGGAGTCCAGTTTTCCACTCCTTCTAGACCTTATCTCAAGGGTCAGAAGGGGGGGAAGATGTGGTTCCGAAAAGCCCAAGGAGCTACACCGGACACACGTGGTCAGTTTACCCCAGAGGCAGAGGGGTAACAATAATAGACGCCCTAGAGGCAGGGGGGGTCCTCAGAACCAGGGCAACAGGGAATCTCTTCCTGAGAAGCTCTTTCAGCATCCCTGAGGTGTTGCCCGACTGTCCACCCTTGGAGGCAGTCGGGGGAAGAATTTCACTGTACCCAGTAGCCTGGCAATCCCTATCTCAAGAGAAGTGGGTACAGTCGATCATATCCGAGGGTTACAAAATCCCCTTCGAAAGGTTTCCCGTACCTCTACAATCCCTTACAGACATCTCACCTGGTCAAAGGGATTTGGCAAGACAGGAGGTTTCAAAACTCCTGGAAAAAAGAGCCATCCAGACAGTGCCGGCAGACCAAGTAGGATCCGGCTTCTACTCAAGATTCTTTTTGGTCCCCAAAAGGACGGGAGATTGGAGACCGATACTAGACCTAAGCAGACTAAACAAGTCTGTCAAGAAGGCAAGATTCCGGATGGTCACGCTGCAATCCATTCTGCCCTTTCTGGGCAAGGACAACTGGATGTGCTCTATAGACCTTCAGGATGCGTACTATCACATAAAGATTCACAGATGCTCCAGAAGGTTTCTCCGCTTTCGGCTGGGAGCCAGTCATTACCAATTCAGAGCACTGCCCTTTGGCCTCTCTTCAGCCCCCAGAGTGTTCACCAAATGCATGGCAGTGGTCACAGCTCACCTGAGATGTCAAGGATTCCAGGTGTTTCCTTATTTGGACGACTGGCTCCTCTCCACCACCACCAAGCATCAGCTTCTTCGGTCCAGAGACTATACCCTACAGCTTTGCAAGAAACTGGGAATTTCGGTAAATTTCGAAAAATCTTCTCTGCTGCCTTGCCAATCTATCACCTTTATAGGCGCAGAGTTAAATACCGTCAAAATGTTAGCCAGGCTAACAGATCAAAGGATTCTGGACATCCAAAAATTTGTTCAGCTTCTCTTACTAAGCAACAAGATCAAAGCCAGATTTGTCTTGAAAGTTCTAGGCCTAATGGCTGCGGCCATTGTTCTTCTTCCACTGGCTCGCTTCCACATGCATCTCCTGCAGTGGATGTTATTCACGCAGTGGTCGTACCACAATCTTCCTATGAGACACGAAATCTTGGTAACACAGTCGTGCAGGGCTCATCTACGATGGTGGATATCTTCCCCTCTTCTTCATCAGGGCCGACCCTTTATTCCCCCTCCTCCAGTTGCCACCGTCACCACGGATGCCTCTCTGATCGGGTGGGGGGGGCATTATCAGGGCAGGATGGTCCACGGGACGTGGCAACCCATAGAATACCATCTGCACATAAATGTCCTGGAGATGAGAGCAGTGCTTTTAACGTTGCAAGCCCTCGACAACTTTCTTCCCACGGGGACTATTGCAGTACAAACGGACAACATGTCCGTGGTCTGGTACATCAACAAACAGGGCGGAACCAGGTCCTATCCGTTATGTCGAGAAGCTCTCAGACTTTGGCAATGGACGATCTCTTCTCAGCGGTTTCTGATAGCAACACACATCCCCGGCAGGTCCAACCTATTGGCGGACAGGCTAAGCAGATCTATTCTGATGCCTCACGAATGGTCTCTCAATCAATCTGTAGTGGATCAGATTTTTCTGAAGTGGGGCACTCCCTCTTGCGACCTTTTCGCTACCCCTCAAAACAGCAAGTGCCCAGATTACTTCACACTATTTCCCCTTCCAGGCCAACCCTTGAGAGACTCTCTAACCCAGGATTGGCCTCGGGGACTTCTTTATGCTTTTCCTCCCTTTCCATTGATTCCACAAGTCATTCAGAAAGCCACCATTTTGAGAGCCAAATTGATCCTCATTGCTCCATATTGGCCTCGACAAATTTGGTTTCCGTCTCTACATCGTCATCTTCTGGTGCAGTCCTGGCATCTGGACCCAGTTCCGGATCTTTTGATCCACCAGTCGGGTCAGCAGCACCGGGCCATTCATTCTCTCAACCTCACTGCTTGGTTGCTCCACTTCCTTCCTAGCCAGGCTACCAATGATTTCTGACTCAGTCAGAGACATTTTAGTGTCTTCTTTGAAGTCGTCCACTAGAACTATTTATGCTAGCAAGTGGCGGCGTTTTCAATTTGGGCAAACGCCAGAAATATTGATCCTTTTACTGCTCCTGTACATTCTGTTTTGGATTTCCTGGCGGAGGTTTTTCATTCAGGATCCTCGTCATCTACAGTCAAAGTACAACTGGCTGCTATTTCCAAGTATCATGTTGGCTTGCATGACAATAACATCATGTCTCATAGGTTATGCAAGTCCTTTTGAGAGGAGTTTTTCTCCTAAAACCGCCTGTGAAACATCCTCCTCCGCAATGGGATCTAAACTTAATGTTGGCATCCCTAATTCTACCTCCTTTCGAACCGTCTGCTACATGTTCTTTGAAGTTATTGACGTGGAAAACTATATTTTTACTGGCTGTTACTTCTGCAAGAAGAGTTTTTGAGATTCAGGCCCTCTGTATTCGTTCACCTTATCTGGTTTTTCATAAGGATAGGGTTTCATTAAGAACTAACCCTTCCTTTCTTCCCAAGGTTGTATCTCAAACCAATATTAACCAATCTATAGATCTACCAGTTTTCTTTCCTAACTTTTCTGACAGAGCTGAACAGAAGCTGCACTTTTTGGATGTCCATCGTCAGCTCAGGTACTACTTGTATAGGACTAAACAAATTAGAAAATCAGACCAATTGTTTGTCTCCTATGCGGAAAACAGGTTAGGTCTTCCAGTTTCTAAAGTGACCTTATCTAGGTGGTTGACTTCCACCATTTCCTATGTGTACTCTCTCAGGGGCAAACAACTATCTTCTAAGCCAAAAGCACATTCGACCAGGAGTCTATCCACTTCTGTAGCCTTTCAGGATAGACTTCCCATTGACACTATTTGTGCAGCAGCTACTTGGGCCACGCCTCATACCTTTGTGTCTCATTACAAGTTGGATTTGGCCTCCAGAGATAGGGCCAGTTTTGGTTCCACAGTTCTCAAGAGTCAGTTCCATTGAGCCACCCGGGATACAGGTGCTAGGGACGCGGTCCCATCCAGCAAGAATGAAGGCGAGATTGACAACTTAACATTTAGAAGTTATGTACCTACCATAACGTTCCATGTTAGTTGTCTTCTCTCGCCTTCTTTCTTGCCCCTCCCTCCTTCCCCCTGGCCTGGACAGATCTTGGAGAGTTCCTATTAGATTGCTTCCTCTGGAGCATTGTTATGAGGACTTCTTTTAGGAACCATGGTTCCTAATTATGTAAGGATAGTCTTTAGCAGGGTCAGTTAGCTGCCAAATGAGATCTGAGGTAGTTCCGCCTTGCATCATGGGATATAGGGTTGCCTCGAGCTGGTAAAAGGAGTTCTCGAGCTAAAGCAAGTGCCGAGTCGGAGCCGAGGATCGGCTCCGAACCCCCAGCAAGAAAGAAGGCGAGAGAAGACAACTAACATGGAACGTTATGGTAGGTACATAACTTCTAATTTTGGTATATTGGCAGGTTAGAAGGGCATTCATGCCCGTGCTTGAAATATTTGTATGTATGTAGTTGTATATAGTTTGTTAAAACATATGAAGGTTATAATGTACTGAAAACATGAAGCAGGAGAGCAGTCTGTGAATTAAAGTTATACATATGACAAAAGAAGCCTGGGAGAAAGGGTTACAGTATACTGTAACAGTATAAAGTACAGTTGTGCAAGTCCTACTTACCTGTAACAGTAGAATTCCTGACTGCCCCAGTGGCATTCCAGGCCACCCACTAAGGGAAGCCAGCACTGGCCAGCCCACAAAAGCCCAGACTCCACCCTCTAATCCCTTCCCATGACAGCCAACTGATCAAGCACATCCTGAGAGGGAAGCCCTCATCTATGACAGGAAGTGATTGTTCAGGCTTTTTAAACTCCAAAAAGAAGGAGAGGAAAATTCAGATCCAGTCATATACCATAAAAAAAAACATGTCTATGAACAGCTGAATAAAGAGGTTGAAATGAACTTCAAGTATGCACAATCTGGGGGGGGGGGGGGTGGCAGGTGGATGCTGCCACTAAGATATTTGAATATCTATTGATACAGGTAGGTGGGATTTGCACAACTGTACTATGTTCATCATTCCCACTGCCTCAGTAGCATTTTGGGTAGATTCCCAAAGCTTAGTCTACCTGGGAGGTGAAACAGTAAAGATCCAGGAGCCCCTGGAGAATGGTCCTAGCAAAGACTACTCTGGACCTCCAAAAGGAATTCAATTTGCAGTGCTTTTTAAAGATATGAATAGAGGACAAGATTGCTGCCTTTAGAATGCTTCTAGATTCCACCCCTTTCCAATATGCCGTCAAAGAGGATAAAGCCCTAGTCACGTGAGCCTTCACTTTCAAAAATCCTAGTTAATGTTTTCCTGGATTTGAATAGTTACTTGAGTCCAGCTATTCATCAGTTGTCTTGTCTGGGTGTGACATTTGACAATAACCCAAGTTTTGGTCTTCATGATACTTTATAGTAATATACATATTTATGTGATTTCGCACAATTAATGCAATATAGGATATATTTTAAGTGAAATTGATGATCATTTTCATGTAGTAAATGAAACTGTTTACATTCTGTCCATATTTTCATTAATAATATATATTTTATGTACTTGATATTTTTTATCTTTATGATTGTCTTGCATATTAAGCTTCATGGTTCTAATGTGTGAAACAAAGATTTGGTACAAAACTTAATTGACAAAATGTATTCCAAAAAATCCATCCACCATTAACATCCTTTTTTTTTTTTTTTTTTTTTTTTTTTGTACGTGAGCTTGGGGTATCACATCTGTAGTGATCATCTTCTAGAAACAATATTCCATAAAATGAACTGTGTTATGTGTATTTATTTTTCTTTATTTTGTTTTGCATACAATTGTGTCAACAATTTCATTTTTCCTTTTCAAATAATTTCTAAAATCAAACAATAAAGTAACCTTGTGTCAGAAATGTACAACTGAACTACTAAATCCTGTATAGAAATATGAAAAAAGAAGTTAAAGAAAATAATCAGCAAGAAACACAGTTTAGTCCTAAATTATACAATTAGCATAAACACATTAATAGTAAAGATGCTGAATTATTCTGTAGCATAACTGACATAATTAAACTTTTCTCCAAAGACTTTGATGACCTTCTCAATAAACAACCATACATTAATCAGAGTTAGGTTTTGTACAATCCATATACAGTGGACAGTGATATTACCAAAAAAAAAGTTAACAGCTTCAAAAGTTAAGAATACACACATTTGCACCAGGGACAAGGACATGTATAAAGTACTAAAGCTTACTGAAACTTTGACTGCACTTTTAATTAAACATTTCCATCTTTCATTAATTGCTCACATAATAAGTTGAGTGAAATTTGATGGTCAAACACATGGTGCCTAGTGACTGAAAAAAATGTCATAGTTCTATCCATTTACAATAAAGGATGAAAGTTCTAAATAAAGAAAACATAGATATTAGTCTACTAATTTCAATTGGGGGGAAATCATGGGAAGGCTGATTTTTGGAATTAGACTGCACTGACACAAACAAACACACTCATTGTTATGCTTAAACCATTAAAACAGTTTAATATCTCTTCCAAAGGATGACACACTCAGGAATGTGCACACCCCCGCTTTCTTTATACTGCACTGCAGTGTGAGTTATCAATCTACTCACTGCAGGAATTGAACCCACAGCCTTTTGCACCAAAGCAAGTGTGCTGCCTATTGTGCCATTGACTAAATGCCAACACTAGAAGTGTGTTTGTTTGTGTCAGTGTAGTCTAATTCCAAAATCAGCCTTCCCGTGGTTTCCCCCCAATTGAAATTAGTAGACTAATATCTATTTTTTCTTTATTTAGACCTTTCACCCTTTATTATAAATGGCTGCTTAAATAACCTGCTTTAAACACAACCTAAGCCAAAGCAATGTTTAGAGAGTAAACTGAGTGTGATTTGCTAATCAAGCATGTACTTTAGAATTCAAAAAGGCTTAGTGTGCTGTAGGAAGGTATAGCTGGGATGGTTTCCACATCTCTCTAAGCCTCTTGAATTCAGATACTGCCCTACTGCTGAGATTTTTTGCTTACAGATACCTCAGCACTGACAACTGTCACACAGGTGAAGGAGGTGAAACTGGTCTTCTTAAAAACCATGGCAGTCACCCATTCACTTCTATGGGATTACTTGCAGTACAGGTAAGTTCACTCAAGATGCAGGGATGGGGTGTGTGTTAGAGAGAGAGAGTGTGTGTGTGTGTGTGTGTGTGTGTGTGTGTGTGTGTGTGTGTGTGTGTGTGCACAAGTGCACGCACGCATGTACGTGCATGTCTGTATGTGTGCGCATGCCTGAATGTGTATGTATGAGGCTGCAGGAATGTGTGTGTGTGTGTGTGTGTGTGTGTGTGTGTGTGTGTGTGTGTGTGTGTGTGTGTGTGTGTGTGTGTGTGTGTGTGTGTGTGTGCACGCGTGCATGTGTGCATGTCTGTCTGGATGGTTGCAGTAGTGGAGTTTGGTAGGGAATCAAAAATCTGAATGTGTGCGTGCACGCGCATGTGTGTAAGTGTGTGTGTGTGTCTGTGTGTGTGTGTGTGTGTGTGTGTGTGTGTGTGTGTGTGTGTGTGTACATGAGAAGTTTTGGGAGTGTGTGTGTACATGGGAAGTTTTGGGAGTGTGTGTGTATGTGCATGTGTTTTAGAATGTGTGTGTGTGTGTATGTGTGTGTGTGTGTGTATGTTTGTGTGTGTTGGGTTGCCTTGCCAACACAATGCTTGGGCCTCCAGAGACAGCATTAATGCAGGCAGATCTGACATCTCTAGTGCTTAATTCAAAGTCATGGTAATGAGCTAATAATGAGGTCTTTCTTACTGTGGCCAAATCTATCCCTGAATAACATTTTATCTCTTTTACACTAAATGACCAACCCATGTTAAACATTTAGTGTACAACTGTGAGGATTTTATTGAATCCTAGCCTTTATGCATTACTTTAATTATGCATGATAATAAAGGCAACAATTCAGCTGCTTCTATCAAATAGCCATGCACCCTCTACATAACTGTACCTGTTTACACATGTTTAAGGATTAGTAGCATTTACAATATATTTAGAAGCAGTCATACATTAAATGAAATTAGGGAAAGCAGTGTCAGTCACTCTGTCCCAAACAAGAACACTTGTGTTATTCTTTCAAATGATTAGTTGATTTCTTAGTGAAGACAGCATAATCAGTAATATTACTAATGTCTGGAAGAAGTATGCTCTTGGCAAATGCTGATTCATAATTTTAAGCTTTTATTAACTAAATTATGAATTGGGCACTAAATAATAAGTTTTCATTTAATAGAGGGGAATGTGTTGTTATAAGTATTATTAAATTAAAATTTCATCCCAAACTGAAATGAGTAATGGTATAATCCCTTCAGTTATTAAAGACATGTGAGTTGTTTGTCTTTTCAGCTTTTCCCAGTTAGGGGTCACCACAGCGGAACTCCGGTCCGCTAATGATTGGCAGTAGATTTTTATGGTGCCGAGTTGCCAGCCCGACACCCAACCTTCAGTGAAGGCACGCCCATTCATGCATGTCTTTCGGAGGCCATTCGACTGCGACATGTGGGAGTCTCAGAATAATTATGAAAAGTTAAATTTTAAACAGCTGATATTTAGACATTTTTATGAAGCCCAAATATGAAATTAACACATTGTTGTATGTCTTCCAGTGATTGTTCAGATTAAGACACACTGTTTTGTTCATGCAGCTGTGGTTATGGCTTGAATTTCCTCACTGAGTGTTAGTAACACCAGACATCTGTGTTTCGTACTTATTATTCAGAACATTCATATAGATGCAGAACCTGTTATTGCATTGACTAAGTGAATTAGTGTAAAATGTAAAAATTGTCCCAGTTTTGGGAGTTTTTCCTCCTTGTCATTATTTTTGGTGTTGTCCTGAATGCCTGAGCAAGGAGGTAGAGAGGTATGTCAGCAGCTATCACACTTTGACTACTCTGTTGTACAGGTTGTTTGTCAGGTCCAATGTATAGCATTATTGGCTGGTTGCAGTCCACAGTAATTTACCAGAAAATCAAAAATTTTATGAGGGCCAGGTCAAGAATATGAAACAAAATCAGGGATAGTCAAGCTCTATATGGTATCATTATCATTACAATAGTGCGCACACTGGTACACTAGTACTTTTAAAAATGGTAAAATGAAAAGTACTCTTTTTTAGACTATAGAATATTCTATTGTGTAACCTCTGTGTGAATGAGCTAGCCTTGAGAGGTTTCGTTAAAGGTAGGATGTGGGTTATCGGCTCTGTAAAGGGGACTCACCTTCCGCAAACAAAGTGCAACTTTATAAAATTGTTATATGGAGGGGTGCATCCACAGCAATAGAAAATAAACATTTTTAAATATTACTTTAAATCACTAAAAATGAATAGAATAACGGGTACTGTATCAACATGCATTTTCTGAAAAATAAATTTGAAACTCTAATGTATGCCATTACTGACCAATTATAATCCTCATTGATTTACAAGAAAATTAAAAATTTTATGAGGGGCAGGGCAAAAATATGAGATTGAAATCAGGGATAATTGAGAGCTAGCATTATCATTACAATGATGCACAAACTAGCAGAAAAGTATCTTTACAAATAGTAAAATGAAAAGTAGCAATGGTCAGAGAAACAGTGTTTTGTTAGTGCACTGTTTAAGTGGACATGATTACATTTTCTGTTTCTCATGGAGACATCACACCAAAGGCATGGCTTGCTACTGTGAATCTCAGTGTGTCTTAATCTGAACAATTATTATTTTTTCCAAGGGAGATCCTCTTTTATAATGATTCAGATTTCTAATTCCTTAATTAGATCAATCTTTGAATATAGTACACTCTTCTGGAACCAAGGTAAGCTCTGTCTTAGAGGTAAAATTAAAACAGTTTAGTTGAGAAGGGCCTAAAATTTCAGGAGATGGCTAAACTGATTTAACAGACTACACTAAACATGTTAGGATTATTCTCATTTTACAGATGGGTTGTGAGTGACATTGTTTAAGTCTTTATGGCATACAAGAGCCCATAGTTAAATATAGAAAAGAATAACGTGGAAGCTCCACTCTGAGAATTTATAAAAACAATAAGTAATAATTAAGCTCTTTCATTCAGAACAGAATGGATAAACATCATCAAAATGATAAATTCCTGGAGTAGAGGTTCCAATATGTGATTTGTTTGTATTTAGATTACTTTTCACATGGCCAAAGTTTTTTTTCTTAAAGACCCATATTTATTTGGCTATTTGGTCTGAAAAAGATTAAGCCACTCCTTGAATTTAAGAGGCAATATTATGAAGCTAGTGAAATCTAGGAGTAGAATGACTTGGGATTGACTTGGATGCTGCACAGAATTATGAATCTTTAAAACACAGATGATTTCATGAGAGGAAATGTTTATGCTGTGGATTAAAAGCGAGTATGAAACTCTGCTTCGCATCTGAAACTGCAAATATTCTATTTTTATTCATCATTTTATATATTTTGATATAGTAAAATAAATTCCCAAGTGCTAAGTTTAAAATGCAACTATGAATAGCACAGTGTTTATTTGTAAAGATGATGGTGAATGTTGTCATTGTGTGTTTTATACCTTTTTAAATCACTTGCACAAATAAGTATATATTTTTGGTCACGGTCTACATCTTTGAAAGTTGTTAGCTTGTGGCCAAACCGGCAAGTAGTCTTTTTTCAGAGGTTACTAAAGCCCTTTTTGGATGAAAAACAGCATTGGGGCTGGTTGTATTATTAGTAAAGGGGATACAGAGGGCCCTCGTTTGCAAGTATGGGAGGCTTGCCCAAGGTGAACAACGGTCCCAGTTTTTCCAGGACAGTCCCAGTTTGTAAGTCTCAGGTCCCGGAATCCCATTTTCCTTGGGACACAGAAATATCCCAGTTTAGACTGCTCAGCCTGAATGGTAGCTTGGCTTCCCAGGGTGGCCAGTCCCCCTGCTTTCTCATCCTAAGCAGCTCTGGGGACTTTGCGATTTTTCGGGGATGCCATTGGGTATGGAGTAAGGTCAGATGCCTTCACCCTGGCAGGAGCCTTCCAGGCCCTGCTGTCATCAGTCAGTCACTCCTTCAAGGACTTCCATCATGGGGGGGGGGAGGTTCTGCTTGACCCCACTCACCCACTGACTTCTGTCAGAGCCAAACCCTACGATCGTCCCCTTTGACCTGGCCAAGCGACCTTCCCCAGCCACGGCCCCCCATGTCAGGGGACTCCGCTGCCTGCATGTCTCCTGCAGGCTGCCAAATCGTGCCGGATCTCTCATGCCCTTGGACCCTCTCAGGGGAGCTTCCCTCCAATCCTGTCTGCTCCTCTGGAACTCCCCTCAGTTGCTGAGGGACAGATCCGCTCTCATGAAGGCTTCAGAGTCCCCCTGCTTTCCCATCCAGAGCAGCTCTGGGGACTTTGAGATTTTTCAAGGATGGGGTAAAGTTGGATGCCTTCACCCCAGCAGGAGCTCTCCAGGCCCCTCTGCCATCCAACCTGGCCCTTCCTCAAGGACTTCTGTCATGGGGACCTCTGCCTGACTCCACTCTCCCAGGCAGGAGCTCTCCAGGCCCCACCACTGTCCACCAGTTGCTCACTTAAGGACTTCCATCATGGGGGGGCTGTACCTGACCCCGCTCACCCAGGCAGGAGCTCTCCAGGACTTGCTGCTGTCCACCCTAGCGCTCCCTTAAGGACTTCCATAGTGGGGAGCTCTGCCTGACCCCCCCTCACCCAGGCAGGAGCTCGCCCAGCCCTGCCACTATCTGCCTCTCTCCCCCTTCCAGTCTTCTGTCCCAGAGGGGGCATGGTCGGTACCCCCTCACCCAGGCGAGAGTTGTCCTGTACCATTCACTTTCCATCTCTCTCTCTCCCTTCCAGACTTCCATCAGGACTGACCCCCTCTGGGGTTCCACTTCTACACAGGAGAGAGAGCTCTTTTCCAGGGTTACATAACTCCTAATTGTTGCCAAATCATGCAGTGTCATGCATGCTCTTGGAGCCTCTCAGGGGATCTTCCCAGGCTCATGGAACTCTGCTGGGCCATGAAGCCTCAGACAGTCCCTCATCCAGACTTCCATGACACCGGTTCTCCACTTTGCCTTGCATCTAGGGCTCTCAAACTTGCAAGAGAGATAGCTCTGGGTCCCCTCATCTCTGCACTTTTTGCAGCACACCTCAGTCTCTCACCACCCACGGTTCCAGGTGATGATGAATATGTAGAGCTTCAAGCCTCCTGGCATGTGGCCTCTTACCTCATGGGTGGTGCTATTCACAGAGCGGCATCCCCACAGTGCCTGGTGAAGGATGGGAGGCCAACCTGCCTGCCCCGGTGTGAGATGATATGTCTGCCCTATCTCCACTCCCATGGGGGCTGGGAGAATTGGTATGCATACCTGGCTTCCTGGGGCTGCTCTCAAGTGACCCAGTTTAGGTCCTGTAACAAAATGGTCACCTTGGGCTTGCCCCCAAAGAAAATGCTATGAAAAACTGTTTTTTTAAGATTTGATGGTTTGATGGTTTGACTGAACTCATGATCTTCAAAGAAGCTACTCATGATGAAACAACCTACATCCTATGAAAAGGCATAATACTCTAGTAAAAAACAACTATAGCATAAAAATGAATTAAAGTTCTGTATTTTGATTTCTTCACAGGGAGTTCAAAAACAATATGTAGTGAAACAACACATCTCCCTGAAATATAAATTCTTAAAGCAGTGTTCTTTCTAGAATTTAATACCTAAAACAGCAAGGCGTATTTGGTAATGTTGTTTGGTTAAAGGTGTTTTTAGAAAAATTTGCAAACTGCATGTGCAATCAGTTGTAACATTTGATGTTGACTTTAATTGAAGCTATGTGTTTTGAAGAAAAATAATCCAAGCAGTCTAATCATGTGGCCATGAGAAATCTGTGCCCAAATGCAAAGGGTCTGGATCTGTATTCTCTAATTATATGCAAGCACATATACTTATTTTCTTGTGGCAAAATTCTATTTTGTTACCGACGGACTTCATCCTTGAATAGGACTAAATACCTAATATCAAAAAACTTCACTTTTTGAACCACTGATGCACTGTAATCAAGGTACTTTAATATTGACAGTTAGGCCTACCAAAGGGTCACTCTGTAGCAGAGGCAGTATTACAAGCATAGGTACTATGAACTTACGTAGTTAGAATTTGTACCAATATAAACACTGTAAATTTGAACAGATGTAAATTAACTTTATTTACTTTTCTCTTTTAGCATGAAAAAGAATGGCTTTGTGAGACTACAGCTCATGCTGTCAAGAAAGTCAACTACTCATCTTTTCTAGAAGACATTAGCAAAGTGAAATAATATTGAATAGAATAAAATATATGGTTCTGTGTTACAAAAATGTATAGAGTAGTCCATTAGTACTTAAACTGTTTCGAAATATTTTAACTGGACTGTTTGTTCATTAAAGGTTATTGTATTTCTTTATAAATTTACAGGAAAACGGCAAAGTGCAACATTTCTATTAAAATATATCATCATTTAAACCACTGGTGTACTTTTTCATGTATATTTGTAAATTGAAGGCAAGAAAGACTTTTGCTATATTGCTTTAGTACAATTTTCAAATTGTATTCTCAGTACCCATGGCCCTGTCTAAAATGGGAAGTCCAAGTCAAACATGAAAACATTGCGTATATCAAATATTAAATATTCACTCTTCTTTTGTGTTGGATCAGTAGGCTCTAGATAAATGAGGACAATATTAAATGAATAGGGACATGATTGGAAATTAAAATAATAGTATACTAAGCCAAATATTGCTTATTTCAAGAGTGTGTGTGTGTGTGTGTGTGTGTGTGTGTGTGTGTATGTGTGTGTGTTTGTGTGTGTGTATATATATATATATATATATATATATATATATACATATATATACAAGCATTTTTATCCATATAGATATAAATAGAGAGAGAGAGAGAGGAAAACAGAAAGAGAGATGGATATACGTACATGCATATACACACACACACACACACACACACACACATATATATATATATATATATTTTTATATATATATATATATATATATATATATATATATATATATATATATATATATATATGTCTGCATGTCCTTCCTGTGTTTGCCTGCATTTCCTCCAGATGCTGTGATTTCCTCCCACATTTCAAAGACATGCAGTAGGTGGACTGGACACTCTAAATTGTGTGTGCATCCGAGTATGTAGTATGGAAGAACAGCCTCAGGAGGGCTAACCACTTGGCAGTGTCATCCTTGGCATTAGTTGATTGTCACTGTTGAAAGGCCACCCCAGCCCCTTGTGTAAAAATGGGAAAAGGGGTTATGGATGAATGGATATATACGAGTGTCCCAGCTTATAGTGAATGCTCAGAGGAGCATTAGAAAATCTATCTAAAAAGACTGAATGCACAAAAAATTGAAAACTGAAAAGCATTATTTCTCACAGGAGGCAAGCACTCCTATACCTTCACACCCCCTACTAATTATATATACCAGTGCTGAAATTGCATTACAGCAGAAAAAGGGAAATTCCAAGACTTAGCTGTACCACAGTCTTACACAAACAGCTGCTGGCAGTCAGAAAAACAGCTGAAAAAATGTTCGTTCATACTTATTATACTTATTACGCACACACACACACACACACACACACACACACACACACACACACACACACACACACACACACACACACACACACACACACACACACACACACACACACACACACACACACACATCTATAAATAAAACTAGAAAATTCACCATAGGATAGATACTTGGAGGCTGACACATAGCAGTATAACTACAGAAAGACTATAAGTCTTGAAAACCTTGGGGACTGCAACATTAGAACTAACCATCTACACCAAAATAATCCCTAATTAAGTGATTACACAGATCATCCAAAAGTTTGTAATTTGAAAAAGTGAAAGAGTGATTTGTTTGAGGGGATAAGCCCCCCTACAACCCTGTGCCCTTCACCCTTATATGTACTTGACCCCAAGAGTGTGCAGACAGAAAGAAAGAAAGAAAGGGAACAGTTGATACCTATAACATGCTAAACATTTTATCGTCTCCATGCTTACAAGATGTCAGATTCAGCAAAAACAGCATGCTACATGACTTAGTGTCTGGAACTTGTGATCCCAAGCAGTACTCAATAACTAGGACATTTGGTTAGTGCAACCGAATCAGTTCACAAGTATATGGAATCATATGTTACATTCACACACTTTCTCACTCATATTTCCCTATTCTGTTATGAACATTAGACCTCATTTTGTGTGTGTGTGTGTGTGTGTGTATGCTCATGTACATGATCCTGTGTGTGTGTGTACATGTGCTTATGTGCATAAGTGTCAAAGCAGATCAAGTTAGGAAAATGTTTCACAGAAAGTAATCAGTGAAATCATGCTAGCATCATGGTTCATTTAAAGTTGTTCTTCCATACCTTGGTGACAGGAAAATACTAAGGATGTTCTTCGTTTTCCATTGCTGCAGTCCTTACTATTGGGTATAGTCCGCATCCAGTCGGCCCGAATACCAGAGTATAAGGCTGACGTCGGTCAGGGCGCATTAGACTGACGTCAGTACGTCAGGGTACTAATGCGCATGACCGGCGTCATATCCTCAGTCTTTTTTGCCGCGTGGTCCGATGCAGAAGCAGTTTTGCGAGTGCAGGTTGGCGTTCTGAAATATTTCCGAAACCGGAGTTTCAGACCGAATCAGAGTTGGCTAAGTACCCGTTGGGGAACATTTTGGTTTTTCTTGCCTCAGTATTTAACCGGATGTCAGAAAAAGTGAATAACTGTATTTCTTGTGGGAAACAAATACCTCATAGGGATTACCATACATTGTGTATACCTTGTTTAGGGCCTGAGCACGACGTTGTTGGTTGCCGCTCTTGTGCTAGGTTTAACAAACGCACTATTAAGAGGAGGTTAGACTGTGCCAGATTAGTGTTTGGGAAGCGTTGCAATTATAAAATGCCGTCGGATGCTCCGACGCCCGCTTCGTCCAAGAAGCGCAAGGACAAAACAGCGAAGCCTAGGGTTGATGAACCGGCAGTCCCGGACGTCGGTTCTTTAGGAGGCTCAGTGGAGCCTGAGGTTTTGCCAGGAGTTTCTATGGAGTCTCAGGCAGAAACTTTACTGTTACAGGATGTACCCTCTCAGGAGGCAGGCCAGGCTGAGGGGGCTTCTCAGGTAACTATTCTTCCCTCTCTTCCCAAAGTAGTTAGAGCCTCTCCTTCTGTTGCCAAAACTTCTTTTAGAGGTAGGCCAAGTTCAGCTTCAGTAGGGGCTTCTCCTAGCATTTCGGGTTCTGTACCTAAGAAACATATGCTTAAAATGGCAGAAGATTTGATTACTATGATTAGAGGTTCTATGGGCCCTCCTGATAAGAGGCCTAGGGTGGAACCAGAGTTTGACAGTTTTGAACAGGGTTCAGGGGCTTCTGAGTCTTCTGCGGAAGATTTGCAGGAGTATCCTCATTATTCTGATTCTGATGTGGATGATGCCACTCCTTCGGCTTCTCCTCCTGAGGATTTTTCATTTTCAGAGACTCTGCATTCCATGAGGGAGCACTTTAAATGGGAAGGCCAGGATTACTCTGATTCCAGGAAGAGGCTTAGGGAATTCTTGTTTTTACCCCAGCATAGGCCCTTAGCTATACCTCCTGTGTTAAATGTGGTGGAAGATGTTTTTGCTGAGGCTTCCCTGAACCCTGATTCTTTGCCTCCTGCTCCTGTTAAACCTGATAGGTACTATAGGGTGCCCGAAGCTCATAAGTATTTGTTTAAGAGTCCTAGGGCGGACCCAGAAACTGTTTCTCAGGGGCCTAAAGGTGTTAAGGCCTCTGTGGTTAAAAATCCTGTTCCCACTGACAAAGAGGCAAGGGCGTTGGATAGGTGGGGTAAGAAAGTGTATACTTCTTCCACTCTAGCCATGAGAGCATTGAATTGTCAGTTTCACATGCTGAAATATCAAAATTATCTCCTTTCACAATTGAAATCTAAGGTGGATGCTTTGGCGGAAGGTATTGATTGTAAAGAATTGCTGGATTTAGTTTATGTGTCTGAACAAGTGGGCAAGCATTCTTTGCAATGTGGTTTTGATGCTGTGCAGGCCTCCTCGAGGGTGGCTGCCACTAGTTCTGTTCTTCGCAGGCATGCCTGGTTGAGGGATCAAAATTTGGCTGAGCATGTTAAGACAAGGATTTTGGATGCTCCTTTACAGTCTGATGTGTTGTTTGGTTCACCTGTGGAAGCAGTTTTAAAGAAAATGGAGGACAAAGCTAAGTCTATGCAAACTGTTAAAGATTTTTGCAGGTACAGCCACCGAAGTTTAGTAGAAATTGGCCTGCTAAGGGGTGGACATATCCTGCTTATGATTCCCAGTCTAGGGGTAGGTCTAGACGTGGTAGGGGCAGGGCTCAAGGTTCTTTTAGGCCTAGAACAGGGGTTCACCTGCTCAGACTTCTGGTGAGGGCAGGGGTCAGTCCTTTCGTAAACAGACCCAATGACCTGCCTTTTCAGCTGCCAGTAGATTCTCGCCTGGCAGCTCCTTTGGGAGGACGACTGTCTCTTTTCAAAGAAAATTGGGATTTAATTACTCAAGACAGATGGGTGTTGGACATCATTCACCACGGTTACAGATTTTATTTCCATACAATGCCCCCTTTCAAAGGCATGCCAGACGTTCCTCCTCCACAAAGAAGAGAGGCTCACAAGCAAGTTTCTCAGTTACTCCAAATGGGGGCCATTCAGCCAGTCCCTGTATCAGAAAGGGGCCTAGGATTTTATTCTCGCATGTTCCTAGTACCAAAGAAGGGGAACACGTGGAGACCGATTTTGGATTTATCTCTCCTCAACACTTATCTGGACATTCCCAAGTTCAAGATGTTGGCGTTACAACAGCTTTTACCCCTGCTGGGCAAAGATCACTGGATGGTAACTTTAGATCTCAAGGAAGCTTACCTTCATGTGCCTATCAGGCTAAGTTGCAGGAAGTATCTGCGGTTTCGAGCTGGAGATTCTCATTATCAGTTCTCTGCATTGCCCTTTGGCTTATCTACTGCGCCCAGAGTATTCACAAAGGTTCTGGCTCCAGTGATAGCTTACTTCAGGCTACTAGGAATTCAAATCTATCCTTATTTAGACGACTGCCTGATTCTGGCTCAAGACAAGGAAGACCTTCTACAGCATCTGGAATATGTTATAGCAGTGCTAAGATGCCTAGGGTATTCTGTGAACGAAATAAAGTCCAGTCTAGTACCCTCTCAAGACATGTGCTTTCTGGGTGTGAGACTGAATACAGCAGCCCAGATGGCCTTTTTAACCCCGGACAAACAAAAGAGTCTATCACTTTACTTCCATCAACTATCTCATCAGTCCGTGCTGACTGCAAAGACAGTCCTTCAAGCATTAGGGTTCATGGCATCTTGTATTCTGGTGCTTCCCAATGCCAAACTGCATATGAGGAAGTTACAATGGTATCTCAAAATGTATGGACACAGCACTGCCAGGATTTAGACACTGTCATTCAAATAATACCTTGCCTTCAAAGAGAATTTTTGTGGTGGGCTCAGGAATGTCACCTAAACAAGGGACTCTCTGTGACCCGGCCAGAGGCGAGTCAGATTTTAACGACAGATGCCTCGGATTTTGCTTGGGGAGCTCATCTAAATGGAAAGTGGATACAAGACAAGTGGCCTGCCAGACTACAGCATCTACATATCAACATGAAGGAGATGTTAGCAGTCCAGTTCGCATTACTGGCTTTCAAGGAGTTACTTCTTCCAGGGCAGGTGTTGATTCTAACAGACAACACAACTGTCATGTGGTACATCAACAAACAAGGGGAACGCATTCTTATCCTCTATGCAGGCAAGCAATGATTTTATGGGAGACTGCGCCACGCCTGCACCTAACTCTTCAGGCAAGGTTTCTGCCAGGAGCACAGAACTCCTTAGCAGATGTGTTAAGCAGACAAATCATGGATCCCCACGAGTGGAAACTGGATCTTCATGTATTTCAGAAATTGACAGTGTCATGGGGAACTCCAGACATAGATCTGTTCGCTTCTCCACTAAACCACCAGCTGCCACAGTTTTGCACCAAGGGTTTCATCACACAGCTTGGAAAGTGGATGCTCTGTCTTTCAGTTGGACAAACCTTCATGTGTATGCCTTTCCACCTCTGCCTCTTCTTCCAAAGGTACTGTTAAAGGTCAGACAGGACAGGCCAAGGATGATTTTGATAGCTCCAGATTGGCCTCGGCAACACTGGTACCCACTACTACGGAGTCTGGTAAAGAAGCCTCCATGGCCTTTACCTTTGATTCCACATCTGTTATCCCAGCAGGACGGTCATCTGCTCAATGTCAAGCTTCACTCTCTTCATCTGACAGCCTGGCATATTCTGTGTTGAAACACAGCAGGTCTCAACTTCCTCAACAAGTTTTAAATGTGATTATGGAAGCTAGAAGACCTAGTACAAGGAAAGTGTACGCAGAAAAATGGAAGAGATTTTTATTTTGGAGTAAAGCAAAGAATTTGGAGATTTCTGAGCCTAATTTGAGTGTGGCTCTTCAATATCTTACTGAGTTACTGGACAAGGGTCTGTCCTTCTCTTCCATTAAGATTCATGCTGCAGCAATCTCAGCTCACTATGATTGTGACCCACCATTGTTTTCGCATCCTTTGTTCAAGCAGTTTCTTAGAGGGGCAAAGAATATCAGACCCCCACGTAAAGCTCCTACTCCTGCTTGGGATCTCAATTTTGTGTTGGAAAAACTTACTCTACAACCTTTTGAGCCTGCGGCTACTGCTGAATTGAAATATTTGTCATGGAAGACTGCTTTTTTGTTGGCTATTACTTCTGCGAGAAGGGTGTCTGAGTTGCAGGCCCTTATGGCAGTCGAGCCCTTTTGATTTTCCATAAGGATAGGGTATCATTACGTACTAATCCTTCCTTTATGCCTAAGGTGGTTTCTAGTGTGGCTTTAAACCAAACTATTCATTTGCCTACTTTTTATGCAGACCCCCAAAATAAAGGGGAAAAGATTTTGCATACTTTAGATGTACACAGGCAATTGCGTTATTACTTAAGCAGGACTAAGGATTTTAGGCAGTCTCAGCAGTTGTTTGTTTCTTTTGCTTTGAGTTCGCAGGGCAAGCCTGTGTCAAAACAAACTATTTCTAGGTGGATTGGCTTTTGCATTGCATTTTGTTATTCCCATCATGGCAAGGAGATTCCAGCTGGGATTAGGCCTCATTCCACTAGGGCTACTGCCACTTCAACAGCATTTCTACCGGGGGTGGCAACTAAGGATATTTTGGAAGCAGCTACTTGGAGTTCAGTGCATACTTTCTCTAAGCATTATCACCTTCCTATCTACTCTAAGTCTAGGGCTGGTTTTGCCACAGCTGTTTTGCGAGGCATGTTGTCAGCTCCTGCTTCTTTATGATTTGCCAGCCTCCCTTACCTCTGCTTTGGGATTCTACCCAATAGTAAGGACTGCAGCAATGGAAAACGAAGAACATAGTACAGTTTTGTACCTACCATAAATGTAGATGTTCGAGGATTCCATTGCTGCAGTCCAATTTACCCTCCCTCCTTCCCCTCTGTGTTTAGGGGTGGTTGTGTAGGTGAGTTTACATGCTTATATTTTTGTATATATTGTTCTTGTTTTGGTGCAGGTATTTTGGGCCTTGTCTTTTTAGGGTCTTCTGACATCTGGGGCAAGAAAAGACTGAGGATATGACGCCGGTCATGCGCATTAGTACCCTGACGTACTGACGTCAGTCTAATGCGCCCTGACCGACGTCAGCCTTATACTCTGGTATTCGGGCCGACTGGATGCGGACTATACCCAATAGTAAGGACTGCAGCAATGGAATCCTCGAACATCTACATTTATGGTAGGTACAAAACTGTACTTTTTCCCTGGAAAATTGTTTTCCTTAATCACTATCTGTCAACTTCAGTCATTTGTTAATTTAGTTAGCAACATTGCAGGAGAGGAGGGTGCAGATTTGTCATTGTAAAAAACTTTGAGCACAGTGTCTGTTTTAGTGAACTATGTTACTTGCCTTTTTAGCTCCATTGTACATGTTATTTCACTATATTGTCTCTAACCTGCTGATATTAATCTCTACAGTATCTACAATGCTAAATAGCTAAAGATGCTTGATTAACTTTTGGCTCCAAGCGTTCCCAACAAATGTTCTTCAGGGAGGTTCACTTAAACTAAATTATAACATTTGGATTATATCCCATCCATTAGATTCTCATTTCAGCAGTGATTTCAGTCAGCAGTCACTTTCTTCATGTAAACTCATGCTGGCTGTACCCCATCTTTCCTGAAACATAGGTCAGTACATATGACCTTATTTAGCTAGCATTGCTAGAATCTTTCTCCACTTTTGATAATTAATCTTAGTGCTTTACATCCCATAAGACAGCTACAATAATTCCTTCAGAGATTTTATAATACTTTTATAAAGTGTAAACCTGAGATCTGATGGTGTCAGTTTTCATTCTGTCCTCAACTGTTGGGTTTGGATCCGATCCTCAGATCCAGCTCCATCGTTACTTTAGCTTGTGGCCACAAAAAGCTCTCACATTCCTACCTTACCCATAATACACCAACCCCTAACATCCTCAGATTTTGTTTGCTGTTTTCGCAAATAGACATGGTCATCTTGAGCTCTCGAGCGATTATTTAAAAGAATGATGTGTTTTGATATTATCTTTTTCAAATCTTATTAGTGGTTAATCCTCCCTTTCATTATACTAAGTCTTCTGTCCTTTGGCTTTTCCTAGTTAGGGGTCGCCACAGTGGAACTCTGGTCCGCTAATGATTAGCAATTAATTTTTACGGAGTAGAGTTGCCAGCCCGGTGCCCAGTCTTCATGGAAAGCACACCCACTCATGCACGGCCCTACCTGTATGTCTTTTAAAGTGAATTCGACCATGGGGAGGACATTTTACTAAGTGTAGTTCATTATTACCATAGTTGGCATTGTTCTATTTGGGTCTATATTACGTTATCGAATAGTAACATAGTCGAAAACGTAATAGTCGACCTGTAAATGTTGAAGTGCTAAAACTTCAAACAGTTAATAATAAGAAAAAAAAAACCTACCCAAACAAACCATTTAAACACTGTAAGCAGGGGGCAAGCCACCCTTACACCCCCCACATCGGGGCTGTGCCCCCCACACCCCCCGCTACTTAAATATACCAACTCTGAGATCGCACTACAGTGCAGACAATGGAAAACTTCCAATTCTGCACTGTATGGAGATGTCCGTTGAAATGTTCGAGGTTCTAGCACTTCGACATTTACGGGTCGACTATTATGTTTTCGATTACATTAGTATTCGATAATGTAATATAGACCCATTCTTTTTCTATTTTCCTTCTTTTTACACTTTCTGAGTAATTCTTGATAGAATTGTTGTTATCTTTCTCTCTATCTCTTTCTTACCTTTAAAAAAAGTAATTTTCTTTCTTTTATATGATATATTTTTATTGTGGCAAGAATGTCAGAAAAAGGCCCTTCAGGTTTTAAGAAGTGCCAAAAGTGCAGACACAAGTTGCCTTTGTCCAATGCTCACACTTTATGTGTGTATTGTTTGGGCCCTGACCAACTTTCAAGTTGATCGTTCCATTTGCAAGAACTTTATTCCACGTGCAGTTATGGACAGGAAGAATAAACATATTTTGAATGGGTTACTTCCTACAGCTTTCTCAGAAACTATTGCTGGGGCTCAGTCCCCCAAACCAAAATCAAAGGAGCCTTCCACTAAGTCTCCTAAACCTTTTGGATCCTCAACTCCATCTTCCTTGGAGCAGTCAAAAAAGAAACATAAATTGGATCCAAAGGCTGCTGCTATCTGACCTCTGTCAGATATTACAAAATCCCTTGGATCCAAGCACTTCAGATACAAGACTCTTACCTAGAACCAGATGCTCACCAAGTTTGGATCTGGTACCTTCCAGAGTACCTTCCCCTTTTTGGAACAACGGCACTATAAGTCCCCACCCCTAGCTTCCTCTTGTTCTTCCAGATGTTTGACCAAAGCTGATGTGGACAGAATAATAAGGAGATTCCTCTCAGCACAAATACAGATGGGAAGTTCTCCAGGCTCCTACCCCTTAATGACAGGAAGCCCATCCCTCTACCACTCTTCTGATTTAAGCTTCTTCTCTGATCTGACCAATTATTTTGGAGCCCCTGGATCTCAACCTTCCTGGTTCATCTGGTTTAGATCTGAAGATATTTTTATCTTCAGATCTGAAGCTGTCTCTGAGTATACTGTTTCTGATGTTTTTAGGGCCAGATGAGTCTTGGAGCACAAGTGCCCCTGTCAGGTCTGAGGCATTGAAGTCGACTCCAAAGTTTTTGGAACCATTTCTGCCCCTCAGAGCTTCAGCATTGGACAGCTCCGACTTCTGCCTTGGGTAGATTGCCTTTGGGGCAGAGGGAACCAATGAGACAGAAGCTTGGCTTCTCGGCTCCATTGTCTTCCTTCTCCCCAGAGCATTCTGCCTTTGAGGTAGTGAAGAAAGTGTTCTGTGCTCTGTGAGGATGGATGGATCCTACCCCCTCTGATCTTCTCTCTGGATCCCAGATGTCTCTATATCTTGAGCCACATCATTCTATGCCACAGGAATAGCTAGCTCAAAGTCTCCAGGTCACTCAGCAGGGTTTTACAATCTCTTCTGATACTTCACCAGAGCATCCCACTGAGGAAGACCCTAGGAAGAGAAAGTGCAAGAGGAAGCACTTGGACTCCCCTCAGGAGTCAGTCACCAAGGATACTGATTTCGATGAAGGAGAAGGGTCTTCAAGATTACCACCTGAAGATGTCTCATTTTGAGACATTCTTGAGATCCTTAAGCAGAGACGTGGTTGGTACTCCAACATCCCTTCATCAGAGGAATCCGTATTCCTGGAGGCCTTTGGAGCTAGTCTGTCTACCTCCTGGGTTACTCTGCCCACTGATGAGCTCATTGACTTGATCTCTAGGTGGGCATGGAAGAAGACTGACTCAGTTGAACCAGTCCCAAAAAGACCAGATCAGATTCTGGCTCCACCTCTAGATAAGGAATTCTGGATCAAGGGAGTGCCCATAGATGCTATGGTCATGGCAGCAGCCACAAAGAAGGAACTTGCTGAGCAAAGTTCCTCTTTCCATCTCCCTAACAGGGAGTCTAGGACTTTGGACAGAGTTGGGAAGCATATGTATGCTTCAGTAACCCTTGCCCTTATGTCACTGAACTACCTGACACACTTTACGAGACTGCAAAGGAACTTGGTAAAGGAACTGTCAAAATCCCTTTCTGGAACCACTGCTGCTGAGACTCAGAATTCTGGGGCCTCTCAGGTGGCTATCCTACAGTCTATTTCTAATTCATACATGAGGCTTATCTCGCATGCAGCTGAAGGTGCTTCATTGGTGGTGGGTTCAGACATTTCCTTTAGGAGGCATGCCTGGATGTGCTTCTGTGATTTTGCGGAGCCCTTCAAGTCCTGATTTGTCAGTGTTCCCTTTAACGGCAGTTCATTGTTTGGCCCTAAAGATAAAGATACACTCTGCAAATGTGAAAAAGATGAAAAGACCTTCTCTGCAGTGGGCATATGTTTTTCGACCCTGCAAAGATCCTTCTCTAGGAATCAATGAGGAGGTTGATGTGTGTAGTTCAAAAAGTCCCAGGGTCCTTTCCAAGATCTATGTGGAGATAGTTCTCACAGAGGAAGAGGTGGGGAACTCAAATGGATGATGATGCCCACATGATAGAGGAGGCTCATACAACCAGAGGTCCAGAAATTCCTTTACCAATAGACCCTGCCACCGCTCATGAGAGGAGGCCCAATTGTTCATCTCTGGAGGCTGTTGGGGGTCATTTATCCCTGTACCAGAGAGCCTGGCTGGATATTGTAAAAGATACATGGGTGCAGGCAATTATTTCCAGAGGTTGTGTAATTCCCTTTTCCCTACCACCTCTACCTCTATACAAACTTCCCTGTGTTCCACACAGTAAATCCAATAAAAACAGAATTAGTGTGGTGATAAGTCTGGTACTAATAAAATAGCTGAGTTATCCAACAAGAAAAAAGTAACCAGAACCATGAAAAGGTGAAATAAACATAGTTTAATAAAAATCTAAAAACAGTAGTTCTAAAATGCAAGTGCAAAGAAACTTTCATACTAAGACTTCATTAGGCAAATAACAATGGTAGTTGTTACAACACAATTATATTAGTAATGAAACAGTAATATGATAGAGTAGCAATTAATGGACTCTGCAATGGTTCCACTTAAAATTAAGAAAAGGTCATCAACAAAACATTTATACAGTTGAAACGTATCCCTATAAGGATTAGCATCATGCAGAATATTAGCCCTCTCCCACTGAAAGATAACAATATTGGCATAGGTGTTAGCGATGGGAGTACCCATCGCTACACCTCCAGCTTGTTTAAAAAGTTGGCTCTGAAATAGAAAAACAGTATTAGTCAAAAATATACTCAACAGATCAGAAATAATGCTTATTTTAACTTGTGTATAATTAGAAAATTCATGAAGAAAATTCCTAATGAATTCAATGACTGTATCATTGGGGATGACTGTAAAAAGTGAGTCCAGATCCAAAGTTACAAAATAGAAGTCTCTTAGCATGTTCATAGTTGACCAGTCTGAGAGATGAGTTATAAAATTAGCTGTATCCTTTATAATCGTACCAGTCTATGACAGAAACTTTTTCAACTGGACGTCTGATATTTAGATATTGGCTCTGCTACCCATCCCCCTGCTGAAATGACAGGTCTTTCTGGGTGGAGTTGTGGTTGATTTGTGCATTTTTGGTATACCATATATATATATATATATATATATGGAAGGAGGAAGAATGAAAAAGGACAGCAGAGACAGAAAGTTATGGTAAGTACATAACTTTTTTTTTTTGAGCTGGGTACCATCCAGTTTGCATACTTTTAGCTATTGTAGTTTATAAGCATGTGTTTCCTTTAATGCCCTCATATAGAAAATCAATTAACATGGAGTTAGATTTTTAACAATAAGATAAATAGAACGTGGCTTTACCCACTTGAAGACCATAATTTCAATTTTATTTTTACATTTCCTGCTATTATTTTTTCTTGAAGAAGTTCTATGATGTCTACTATTCAGGGCGATAAGGAAATGGTTGTGAGGATTTATTAACAAATTTTATTTCTGATAGGGAGCAGTAGCCATTCAAAGAATAATAAATTAATCAGTTCCACCTTTATTGAGAAGGGTGCTAATTTTCAAAGATTCCTAAAATAGGGATATGAAGTCAGTTTCAAAATATCAAACATTTTCTACACCAACCTATGAGCTGTGTAAGAAAAGCACACATTAGCAGCTCCTTATTTGGTGCTGTACAGATATCTTCGAAGTTCTGCCATTTCTCTGGATTTCACTGGTGAAATTTGGAACCCTATTTTATTGCAACTTACTTTCCCTGTAGGACCTTTGCAAATGTCTTTTTCATTATAGTTGAAAAAGAGGTATTATAAAAGCAGGGACCTATATCAATATCTTCACTAGACCTACATCAATTTTTGGACTGATCACAGAGACAAGAACCTTACCTGCAAGGGCTCAAGATTTGAAAGTGAAGAAGTTAAAATATATTTTCATTTGGTGTCCTTAGAAAACAAGAGCTTTTCTTTGTGAATTGGAAACAATTTCTTTCTTATTAACATGCATGCAAGAAGATTTCAGTCAGTAAACATTAAATGTTAGGAGTATTTTTTTCATAGTGGTTATATATGAAACTCCTTTCTCCTGGATAGACATAGAATGGTTATGAGACTGAATTACCATGTGGAAAATACAGGCTCGATAAGTACTTTTCTGTTATTAGAAAGGTGCAACAAGCTTTCCCACCCATCTCCAGTATTAAACTCTATTCTCATACTAGAACTTCAGCAGTGGATGGTCAGCAGTCATTGCAGAAGAGCAGTGGGAAGCTAGTAAATTCTTGTTCAGACTTGTTTTTCTTTTCTTTTTTCTTTCAGTGATATGTATGTTATACCTTTCAAAGATGTAAAACACTTAATGCTGCAACACTTTTTTTCTGTCTGATTTTTGTACTACATGGAAGCAGATAAAGCACCATGCACTAGAAAGAATTGTTATTGGGTGTCTCTTTTTTTTAAGAAAATGTTTTATTTAACATATTTAAAATATATACACAGAGACGAAGGAATTCAACATCACGTATTGTTATACAATGATAGGAAAATTTCAAAGTTATCCCAACCATTAAACATCTTAGTATGACTTATACATCTTATTCTGATCATTATGTTTTCAGTTTTATATAGTATTGCTGTTAAATTTAAAAAAAACTGAGTTTGATTTCCATTTATTTGTAATAACTTCTCTAGCAACTGCCAAGAGAGCCCAAAACATGTTTCGCTCTTTGGATTTTACAGATACAAAAAGTGGAGCATTCATTGGTATTACTGATCTAGTTAAAGAATAATTATCAGACCATAACCCTTAAAACATACTTATATGTTCCCAAATAGTTAGTTAGTTAATTTTGACATTTGTTAACCGGGGTATATCCGACTGGGCAAGTGCCCATTTTTAGCGGAGGCCCAGGGAGAAAAGCTCCATACAGAAAAACACTAAATACAGAAAGAAAAGTAAATAAAGAAATAAAATAATAAAATACTACAGAACAAACATTGTAAAAGGTGGTACATAGGAGGAATAAGAAGGACATAAAACATTAGGCTGATATTAGCCCATGGAACTGGGGAAGGTGCAAACATAAATGCGCATGTAGATAGTAGAGACAGGAGAATGTTATAGTATCCCACTAGTATGCTACTAGATGAAGGGATGAAAGTGATAGGCAGGTGACGTGAAGTGAAGCAGGAGTGGAGGAGTAAGGTGGGGTATAAGGAAGTTAAGAGATGGAGGTGTAAGAGGGAGAAAAAAGAAGGTGAAGTGTTAGGGAACAGTAAGTGAGGGGTGAGGAGGTGGGTAGAAAGAGTTAGGTTGGATTTTCACTAACTATAAATTTGTATCCAATCAGCTTTTACATCTTTACTACATTTTTACTACATCTCCAACAAACTGAAGAAGTAATGTTATTAAGGTTAGAAATTTTACAGGGAGTAACAAACAATGTTAAGTTGTCAATCTCGCCTTCATTCTTGCTGGATGGGTTTGGAGCCGATCCTCGGCTCCGACTCGACCAATACTAAAGCTCGAGAGCTAATTCCACCGGCTCGAGGCTCCCCTATATCCCACAATGCTAGGTGGTAACTACTCAGATCTCGTTTGCCGCTTAGCTGACGAGGTGCTTCTTCTACCGGCTCTGGCAGGTTAGTAAGTTTTCTTGTTCAGAAACTTCAATTTCAACCCCTATTTTTTTTTCCATTTAGTATAGTTTTATTTAAAGTATTCCATTAGTTTAAATCGGGTCCCCCTCTTGTGTTAGAATTTCCTTTATATTCCCTTCTTAACTTTTAGGCCTTTGGCCCTCTCTTTCCCCTAGTCCTTCAGTGTGACTGGATTTTTATTTTTTTTTAAGGGTGTGTCTGTGTGTTGTGTTTCTGTTTTTCTTCACTCAGCTTTTAGGATGTCTAAAGACTCCAAGGTCTCAGGCTTCAAGAAGTGTGATTCGTGCTGTCAGAAAATGTCTCTGACAGATGGTCACACTTCTTGTGTATATTGCCTGGGACCTTTGCACCTGCAGGATTCATGTGCTGCGTGCCATGCATTCAGCCCTAGAGTCCTGCAGGAACACAAAAATAAATTGATTCTACATGGCTTGTTAAAGCCTGAAGGCCCCCCGACCCAGTCTGTGTCGGGGAAGCCTTCTAAGACTTCCAGACTGTCGGCTCCAGTTTCAGAGCCGTCCCCTGGAAGCATTAAAACGGCTTCGACATCGGCTCCGGCTGGAGCTGATGTTTCCAAATCTCATACCATCACCTCGGCTCCGGCTGGAGCCGAGGTTGACAAGACTCAGTCGGCTCCGATAGGCTTATCGGAGCCACCTTCAAAGAAGAGGTCTAGGTCCCCTTCCATTGGCTCCATCCATTCGGCTCCGGGATCTCCTCTTCTATCGGAATGGAGCCATAGGTCTCATTCCTCTCGGTCCTTCAGACTGTAAAAGGAAGTTAAGAGATGGAGGTGTAAGAGGGAGAAAAAAGAAGGTGAAGTGTTAGGGAACAGTAAGAGTGAGGGGTGAAACTGAAGAAGTAATGTTATTAAGGTTAGAGATTTTACAGGGAGTAACAAACATTCTATGCATATATTTCCACATAAAAACTTTCTAGTATAAACTTGAAGAACGTTTGACTAACTGATGTAAGTAACAAAGTTTTATTCTTACCATCTACTGAGTTACTCAATCCACTATTATCTAAAAATTCCAGAAATTTGTATCAAAATTATTTTTATTTATAATTGCAAAAAACAACAATGTAGTGAACCAAACCAATACAAAGGATAGCCACATTAACCGCACTTCTCCAAGAGACTTTTAAAGAGTTTATTGTGAGCACTTTCACAGTTGCAAAAGACTGCTTCATCAGACATAATCACAACACATTGATTCAGTATTTAAAACACAATCAGTCAATAAAATTACAGAAGCTATTAATCACTTGAACAATATTTATTTAAAAATACACTATGTAAAAGTCATCTCAAAACTGTGTAAAAAATATACATATAAGGTATGAAAAACATATATGAAATATATATATATAAAATGGTAAGATACATATATATATATATATATATATATATATATATATATATATATATACATATATATATATATATATATATATATATATATATATATATATATATATATATATATGCAATTTATAAATTTGTCTGGCCTTAAGAATGGGTTTAATAGAGACCTTGTCATTTAGGCCTCTCTCCCTATTAGCTCTCATTCTAATAGTCCAGTTTAATTCTGACGTTTCTGACCTATTCCTAATATCACCCCATGCTCACCTAAACATATTACCTTAACTGTCATAAATTATGTGTGGGAAAATGTTGTAAGACAGACATACTTATTAAGTGACAAGTATTACAGCTGGCATTCACTCCAAATTGTAATTGCTTTCAAGTGTCAGGATGTTCAAACTTACTAAAAGTATCTATGTTTTTTATACAGGTAAAACAGATAGATGGTTAAGAGATCAGATAAGAGAACATGTCTACAACAGAAATAATGGAATGAGTATAAATGCATTAGTTAGATACGTCATACAGCATGGTCCTACACATGTTTTTAAATTTATGGCAGTTGATGTAATATGTTTAGGTAAGTGTGGGGATGATATTAGGAATGGGTCAGAAATTTCAGAATTAAACTGGAGCAAAGAGGGCATAACAAATAATGAAGCATAATTGAAGCATGATCAAAATAGAAAAGGTTACAGTGTTATTCAGAAATCAAATAGAATGATAAGCTTGATCATGGTACAGGTCTAATGTTAAGAAGCTGCTGCACATGTTCCACATGTGAAGTGATTTCATTCAGTATTGGATAGGACTAATATTAAGAAGCAGATTATAGGGGTACTCTATGAAGTTTGAGCATTTAATAATGACAAGCCCTCCACCCAATCCATTTTAAAAGCAAATGGTTTACAAGAAAATCACTACAGTTAGATGTATATTATAGTTACACATAAATAGTTAACTAGGTTTTCAGTGGGAGAAAAAAATGAAACATAGCTAAACAGTAACTTAATGTCACCTGTTTCAGTTAATGCATGCAGAAGAGAAGAAAAGATCTTGTACAAATGCTTGAAAACTCGTTAGTCTTTTGAGAAACCTTCCAAATCAGTTGCATCATTGATTTTCATTAGGTCATGACAAGCAAATATATTTTTCTTTTAAATGGCTGATAAGAAAAATAATTTTGTTATTTTGTTTGATTTTGTTTTTAGCATGAAGAGTTTTTATACAACTGTTACATTTGTATTTTCATATTTATACATTTTTTTATATTTATATTTTAATTCAGTGACAGATGATTCATTTTATTTTAATATTTTTAACAATAATTTTTAGTGTGATGGATTTTGTGTATAATGAAAAAACAAGATGGTACAATTGATATTTGATGGGTCCTTTTAAATTATATGTGCCTTTGTCGATTACTTTGATTAATTGTTTAGCTGGAGTATTATATAAACCCCTCAATGGGTGATGGTTTTTATTCTGATGAAGTCTACCTTATGCTGGACGAAAGTGTTCAACTGATCTAAATAAACATATTTGTTATCACAGGACAGTCTTTTATTTGGCATTTATGATACTGGTTTTGGTTTTTGTTTTGGTTTGTTTGTCTATTCAGTATTGACCCTGTGTTATATTTTTATTTGGTTTAATGTTGTATTGCCTATCAAAAATTCAAAAAGGTCTTTGACATACACCATTCCACACAAGAGAAATGCAGAATGGAAGTATGTCCTCAGGAGGTAGGCCATAATACAGTTATTGAGTCACAGGTAGTAGACTTTGTTAATAAGCCAAAACAATAGAACATAGGCCAGAACCTGGTGTATGACCTGATTTCTTTAGAACTTTTAATAGTAATACCACATGAAAGCTTAAAGGATTATAATATTACAAAATATATAGAATGGAAAGTATTTTCTTGCAGATAACACAAATACCTCTGCCAGGGATGACATTCTAGGATAATGACAGAATAAAGAGGATTTGAGAAAGATGCAGGCATAGTCACATGTGTGACATCAAAGAAGGTATTTCAGCTACAGTTCACCCATGTATTGCATATAAACTGTATTATGAAGATGCAATAACAGTAAGGCAGGCAGTTCTGTAAATTAGGCTAATAAATGTTTGTGTAAGTCAAGAAAAGCAAAGATGTTACAAGGGGAGGGAGATGAGCTAGTAATGTGATTTTCAGTGCTGTGAAAAATAATATCATGTGTTCATTATGTGTGGTGCACCTCATTACCTACTTTTGAAAAGCTAATGAAATATCAGTCTTACTGCCAATAAACTAATACTAGTTTGACAGTGAGTGTGACTTATGCATTAAATGTGGCAGAGATCAGCAAGGAATAAAATGAGTCACTATGTATAAAAATTCTTTGCACAGACAACTGGGGAGGGAGGTGCTTTTGTTATGGTGCAATATAGATAAGACACCTCCAAAAATATGCATGTATGTGAGGAGGCTGGGGGATTTACATAATGTTATAAATGTCACATTAATCTTGGCTGTCTTTCACTCCTAGTAATCCAAGTAGAGCAGGTGATACAGGACACTCCTACTCATACACACTCACGTATATATATGGGTCCCTATCGGATTACCTAAATTTCAAAACTTTGAACATCATACGTCTGAGACAATATAACTGAAGTTTTGAAACTTTGAACTTTTTGAAAGGAGATCGCTGTACAGCGCAGAACTGAAAATTTACCATTTTCCTCACTGTAGTGTGATCTTGAAGTTGGTATATTTAATTTGCAGTGGGTGCAGGGGAGCTTGCCTCCTGAAAAAATGTAAAAAAATGTTTTTATTTATTTTAGTTTGAAGTTCGTGGTCTCAGCCGTATGATGTTCAAAGTTTTGAAACTTCAGTAATCTGATAGGGACCTATATATATATATATATATATATATATATATATATATATATATATATATATATTTATATATATATATCTACATAGATATATATATATAGTTGTTGTTTGTCTTTTTGACTTTTCCCGGTTAGGAGTCGCCACAGCGGAACTCTGGTCCGCTAATGATTGGCAGTAGATTTTTTATGGTGCCGAGTTGCCAGCCCGATGCCCAACCTTCAGTGAAGGCCCGCCCATTCATGCATGTCTTTCGGAGGCCACTCCACCATGGGGAGGGCATGCAGACTCCACACAGAAGGCACTCCAGCCGTGAATCGAACAGGATAACCTCTTGCTGTGAGGCAACAATGCTACTGCTGTACCACTGTGGCTATATATATATATATATATATATATATATATATATATATATATATATATATATATACATACATACATACACACACACACACACACACACACACACACACAAATGGCAGATTTCTACTATGCTCCACATAAGAAGTGATTTCATTCACTACTGGGTAGGACTAAAATATGTTGTACTGTGTGCAGTTATACACTACAATTATTTATTTAAAACTGTAATTATGCTCAAAATTGACTCCGGATCCCTGCTCCATTCATATTACTTCTAACCTTTGGCTTCTGCGCTTTGAAGTTACAGCCACATCTAAACACTCAACCTTTTGTTAATGCCTTCCTAGAGGCCACATATATTTTTCTCTTGGACTTAAACATTTTGGTGGAGAAAGTCTAACTGACCTCTCTCTGAGCTACCATTGACATTAGAGTTTAACATATTTCTCATTAAAAGCACCCTCTATGTCTGGTATATGATCATAGTTGCAGGCTTTTATTTGTTGAGTAGCACCTTACTTGGCATTTCAAAATTAAGCCGGGTCCTGGAACACAAACCCTTCTTTCATATTAAGTTGCAGTAGTAATGCTTCTTAGTCAGAGCATTCAACTATGTCAGTCTTCTACAGTTTTAATAGAATAAGTGATGACAATTTTCACATTCACTGGACATGCACTAACAATTCAGATATTAGGACAGGACAGCTAATGACGTCAGAAAGGCTGGTCTTCCTTTTTTACATTCAGGAAAAAAGGAAAATAAATCCTGATAGTCATCAAGTAGACCTTTTATAAATATTTGGATCAATGTTAAAATGCGTTTTGAAGCAAGGTTTGTCTATGTGAGACAATTTCTATTATAGCATTTTGTATGATATTAGGCTAAGGATGTTACTGGCTATTGTAATTTTCAGCATGTTTTACTGTTACCAGGTTTGTGGTATAAATGTTGACAAGCAACCACTTTTCTGTAAAATTTTTTGGCTAATGCACATTAGCTGCATTATGTCATCAAGCTGAATGGTGACACTGCCATATAATACATATGCTTCTGTGATATATATATATATATATATATATATATATATATATATATATATATATATATATATATATATATATATATATTCTATAGCTTTATCTCTTATGTACTGCATGGAGCATGCTGATTATGCTGTGAAATTTGCAAAACAGTAGTAATAATAAACTTGTTATGCATCTTTTTTACAATAGAAAGATGAATAACAATGATGTTCTTCATAAAAAAAATATTACAGTATTGCTTATGGATTAGTTGAATCCTGACAATGATACAATACATTTGGCCTGCCTACAAAGCACAGGCACCTTCCTTGTACACTTTGCATATGCCCTTAAGACAAGCAGATGTGGTAGCATATGAGGAACATACAGATGTGCTTAAACAGTGTGTCTTAGCAGGGCTAACGGCAACTTTCTAGTGCCAAAGCCCCTTTTCCTATCTTGTGTTACCATAAAGATAGGAAAAGGTAGATAGTCTGGCAAATCAGGAGAACAGTTGCTTCCGACTCTTAAAATAAGCCAGATGTAATATACCCATATGGGAGCTATGGCTAAAACAGTCACTGTTTGATAGGCAGAAAACCGACAGGTAATAAATAATACAGTAGGTTTCATGAGTACCTTTATATACTAATACATAAACCACCAGTAACAAGCTTTTAAAACTGTCTTACAGACATGTAGAATTTATGAAAACATTAGCTACACCTTTTTGATTATGAACTACCACAAACTGAAGGTTTGAAGTATTTTGTCTGCAATTGACTTTTGAAACATGTAATAGTTATAGAGAATTCACAGGAAGTGAATCTCCTGTTTGAATTCTCAGTTCAAAAAGTGTTGTCCATACAATCTAGAAGACAAAGTCCAACTGCTGCTTCTAACATCTTCTATATAAATTTACTGTTTGGTTAAAACTTTAAATGTATGCTTCCATTTTCCACAGTCACGTAACTCTGAATAAAGCCGAAATACCAAATAAAGTGTTTTATAAAATTAATTTCTGTGGCTCCCTATTTTTATGATAGAAAGGCAACCATGGATTCTTACAAATTTCAGATATTTTGTACATTTTGTATAGAACAGGAGTTACTGGAAACAACTGCAATAGATCACATACAACTTTTATTTTTTTCTGAAAAACATAAATCTGATGATGTCAATCTTCATTCATTCTTGACTGTTGGGTTTCAATTCCTATCCTCAGAGCTGCCTTGGCTGTTATATCAAGCTTGCACCAGCCAGAAACTCTTAAGCCAAGGCTATGCCTGTCTTCCCTTCCCCTCAGATCCCATTTGCCGTGTAGAAAATCAGACACGTCAGCCGTGCTCTCAGCTAAGTGCTAATTTTTTTCTTCATATATACCTATATAAATAAATATGTGTATATATATATATATATATATATGTGTGTGTGTGTGTGTGTGTGTGTGTGTGTGTGTGTGTGTGTGTGTATTCTCTAATTCTTTAATTTGTTGCATCTCCTTGGGTAATTATTGTTATTGCTGTGTTTTTTAGTGTGAGTGTTTATATATTCCTTCTTCCATTACCTAGTTGGGTAAACTCCCTTACCATCATTGGTATAGGCCCCTCCCTTCCCTCTACCTCTGGTAAATTCTTCAGTACCATTGTTGGTATCCTTATTTCTGTTCTTTCTTTCTTTTTTCTTCTTTTTACCCTCTTTGGGGTAATTTTCTAACTACCATTGTTGGTACAGCCTTTAAAAAAAATTTCCGTTAGTTTTTATGTGTGTGTGTGTGTGTGTGTGTGTGTGTGTGTGTGTGTTTGTGTGTGTTTGTGTGTGTGCCCTTCTTGTTGTTTTTGAAAGATGGCAGAACAACAGAAAGGAACCACAGGGTTCAAGCAATGTAAGGAATGTGGCAGAAAGATGCCCAACTCCGATGGGCATCTTTCATATGTTTATTGTTTGGGGGTGGCAGATTTGGAAATACAACTGCTGTGTGAACTCTGCAAGGGTTTCAGCACTTGAACCCTTCCACAGAGGTGTAAGAAACTTATCCTCAAAGGGCTGCTAAAATGCCCTTTTAGTGAGGCTTTGTCTGAGGTGGAGACATCTAGGTCTTTCAGAAAGGAATCCAAGAAAAGGAGTCATTTTGTTCCTACGCCACCTAAAGTACATGAAGCTAAATCTTCTAAGGCTGAGGTGTTGACCCATCCCTTGGAACCAAACCCTAAGATACCAAAATCTGCACCGACTTCTGCTCTGCCTGCAAAACCTGTCATGTCTCCTACGATGCTGACAACTGCTGAAACTACCAAAACTCCTACAGCAATGACCTTATGTTCGGTACCAGTGACCCTCTCGGCACCAACAATAGTTTCCCTGAGAATTCTGGTTACTCCCTCCCCTGCAAAGGAAATTATTGGTTAATTGACCATGGTGCTGAAGGTTAAGATTATACCCAGGACTAAGTACTCCCCACCTAAGTACTCCCCATCAACAGACCCCTTCTTGGGTCAGTAATTGAGTCCATTTCTTTAAAGGCCAGAATCGCCCTCAGGGGTGTCTGTCTGTTCCACTAGGAGCCTTTCAGAGCTTAATGTAGTCAGATTAGTGCGCCATCTCTTGGCAGCCAGAGACCTTCCTGCCCCTTCTATGACCTCTCTCCCATCTGGATCGGAGGATTACTCTACTAGGCCTCCCACTTATCTTCCTCCTTCAACCTCTCTGCAGGTCTTTGAGCCCTCGACTTCGACGTTCCTGGTGACAACTTTTTCGGTGCTAATAGTGGATCTCACCTTGGTTCTTGAACTGACTCTGTGGTCTGTGGCTCCATCAAAGCCGACCCACTTGTGGACCATAATTTGGCTGCCAGCCTCAGGATCCCTGGATCGGGTCTGATTTTTTCCATGGAACTAGCTACTGTTTCTGGTGCCCTGGCAGTTATGAGTCCTCTCGTGGTTCTTACTCTGGAGGTGGGCTCATCAGAGCAGGTGTGACCCCGGTTCTGAGGTTGTCTTTCTCAGTTATGGGCTTCCATCCCTCTTTGGGTGTGCCTGCCTTCCAGATTATGGAGAGAGCCCTGGCCTCAGCAGTCTCACAGTTGGCACCATCCCTGTTGGAGTGTCACATCTATGTATCCTCTGGCTCACAACTGTCACAGTCTGCTACCTTGGGGCAGCAGGCACAAGAGAAGCAGGACACCCTATTGCAGGGTGCCCTCTCTTTGGAGTCCTCCTTGGATCTTTCCTCAGAGGAGCCACCCTGTAAGAGATCATGTAAGAGGAAGCACCTGGATTCTCCAGAAGAATCGGCCACTGAGGATACAGATTTTGATGAAGGGGAAGGGTCCCCTCAGTCGCCCCCAGAGATGTCTCCTTTGGAGACATCCTGGAAATTTTAAAACAGAAGGGTGATTGGAAGCCTACAAACCCATCCTCTGAGGAATCTGTTTTCTTGCAGGCTTTTTGTGTCTGGCCTTCTACTACTTGGGTGACCCCACCTGCCGATGAACTGGTCAGACTCATTGTGCAGCATGCATGGAAGGCCTCTGATACTATAGAGCCAATCCCCAGAGACCGGACAAAATTCTTTCCATGCTCAAGGATCAGCCTTACTGGTTGAAAGGTCTAGAAGTAGATGCCATGGTGGTGGTGGCTACCACAAAAAAGGAACTCACTGAGGAGAGTCCAACTGTCCGTCCTCCAAACCAAGAGTCCCAGACAATGGACAGATTTGAGAAGCGGGTCTTTGCTTCATCGACCTTCACCATGCAGTCCTTGAATTGTTTGGCACATTTCACAGTACTTCAAAGGGATCTGATAACTGAGCTTTCAGAGACCTTTGCAGGAGCAGTGTCTGATGAGGTCCATGATAAGGTTTAATCCCAGCTTGGTACCCTAGAGTTGATCTCCAACTCATCCATGCAGCTTATTGCACATACAGCCGAAGGGAAATCCAGGGCAGCGGGAACAGGCATTGCCATTAGGAATCACACCTGGATGTGCTTATGTGACTATGCGGACTCCTTCAAGTCTTCCTTTATCAATGCTCCTGTTGATGCTTCTTTGCTATTTGGGCCAAACGTCAGAGACAGATTAGCCAGGTGTTGGAAGGACAGAAAGACCCTTTCAGCTGTGGGCATCCATTTTTCCACTCCTCAACAACCTTACTCCAGGAATCAGAGGAGCGGAAAGATGTGGTTCAGAAAGTCTCAAGGGCCTTTTAGGACACATGTGGTGAGGATTCTTCTTAGGGCTCAGGGGGGAACTCTTCCCAGAAGATGACCCTCCAGTGACAGAGGGGGCCTGGGAAACCAAGGTTTCAGGGATTCCTTCTCTGGACAACCCTACCAGTGCTCCTGAGCAATAGCCCAATTGCTTACCTATGGAAGCAGTTGGGGAAAGATTCTCTCTGCACCATTCAACCTAGCACACAATAACATCTGATTCTTGGTTGCAGATGATAATTACCAGAGGTTACCATATTCCCTTCAACCTTTATCACAGACTGCAAAGGTGAATCCCCAATGTTCCACCCAGTCAGAGAGATATAGCAGCACTAGAAATCCAAAAGCTGCTTCAAAAAAGAGTCATCCAAACAGTCCCACCAGACCAAATAGATCTGGATTTTACTCAAGATTCTTTTTAGTGCCAAAAAATACAGTGGACTGGAGGCCAATCTTAGACCTCAGTGTACTGAACAAGTTTGTTCAACAGACAAAATTTTGGATGGTCACAGTTCAGTCTATCATTCCTTTTGTGGAGAAGGATGATTGGATGTGCTCCATAGATCTTCAGGATGCATATTTCCACATAAAAATGGACAAATGCTCCAGAAGATACCACCACTTCTGGCTAGGAGGCAGTCATTACCAATTTAGAGCACTGCCCTTTGGTCTCACCACAGCCTTCAGTGTGTTCACCAAATGCATGGCAGTGGTAGCAGCTCACTTAAGGCTATAGGGATTCCGTGTGTTTCCATATTTAGATGATTGGCTTCTCACCACCCCCACCAGGAATCTTCTGCTTTCTGCCTTGGACTCTGTTTTAAGGCTTGCAGAGTTCTTAGGCATCTCGATCAACAAGAAAAAGTCAAAGCTATCCCCCACACAGGACATAGAATTCACTGGTGCAAGACTAAACATAAAATCCTACATGGCTGCTCTTCCACTTCACAGACTGGAGAAGTTGAGGTTGCAACTTAAAATGATACTCTCTCAAGACAAAATTCCAGCTTGCCAGGTCTTACAAATCCTTGGCTTCATGGCAGCGACAATCACCTTAGTTCCTCTGGCGAGATACCACATGAGGCTGCTTCAATGGCTCCTGGCATCACAGTGGTCAATGTTAACTCATCCAATGTCCTACCCAATCTGAATTACCCACTGGTGCAAGCAGGATTTATATTGGTGGATGAAGCCAGAAGAAAATTATGGAGCCGCCCCTTTTCTCCCTCTCTGCCCAAGGTCATAGTGACCAGTATGTGATCCTGTGATCACCCAGTGATCCCTGATATGGTGGGGGGGGGGCATTTTGAGGGAAAGATAGTCCAAGGCACTTGGTCCCCTTTAGAGGCTAGTTTGCATATTAACATCCTAGAACTGAGGGCATTGCTCTTAGCATTGCAAGCATTCCAATCTGTTGTCCCTTCAGGGACAATTGCTATTCAGTCAGACAACATGTCAGTAGTCTGATACATCAACAAACTAGGGGAACCAGATCCTTCCCTCTTTGTTGGGAAGCCCCAATGACGATTGCCTCCAACCAGTTTCTGATAGCAATGCACATTCCAGGGAACTCCAACATGATTGCAGACAAACTGAGCAGATGCATTCTCCTGTGTCACAAGTGATCTCTCAATTCCAATGTTGTGGCAAAGATTTTTCATCCATGGGGTCAGCCTTGCTGTGATCAGTTTGCCTCTCCCACAAACCACAAATGCAGCATCTACCTTGCCCTAGTCCCCCCTCAGGGGGAGTCCTCAAGAGATGCTCTTCTCCACATTTGTCCTCCAGGACTTCTTTATGCCTTTCCACCAATCCCCCTAATTCCCCAATTTTTGAAGAAAGCCCAATGGCCGAGAAGCAAAGTGATTCTCATTGCACCTTATTGGCCCTGTCAGGTCTGGTTTCCCTTTCTCTGGTCTCACTTAGTTCATCATCCATGGATTCTGGATGCAACTCCAGATCTGTTATCTCATCCACAGGGCCTGGTCCATCCCAACCTATTAAATCTCAAGCTGACAGCTTGGTTTCTCCACTTCCAGTAATTGCCAGGTGAAATAATTTATCTTCCCCAGTACAAAAGATACTTCCGGCTTCTCATAAACCATATACCAGAAAACTTTATCTTAGCAAATGGAAGAGATTTGCGCTTTGGTCTGATGAAAAGGTTATTGATCCTTTTTCAGCCTCCATTCATAAGGTCTTGGAATATTTATCCACCTTATTCTAAGTGGGAGCCTCTACTTCTAACATTAGAGTTTATTAAGCTGCAATTTCAAATTTCCATGGTTTTGATGACCTTTCCTTGATGTCCCACCATCTCTGCAAAACCTTTCTTAAGGGCACTTTACATTTGAAACTGCCTTTCAAAGAGCTCATTACACCTTGGAATTTAACGTTGGTCTTACAAAGTTTAGTCCATCAGCCTTTCAAGCCAGCAGCCACCTGTGATATCAAATTTTTATTTTGGAAAACTCTACTCCTGGTAGCTATCACATCAGCCAGGAGAATCTCAGAATTGCAAGTTCTGTGTGTAAAACATCCATATATAATTTCCCACAAAGAGAGAGTATCACTCAGATCTAATCCTTCCTTTTGGCGTAAAGTAGTGTCAGATTCCGATATTAATCAGTCCATAGATCTACTTGTTTTCTTCCCAAATTTCTCAAACAAGGGAGAATATTGTTTACATTTGTTGGACGTACGCAGACAATTACATTTTTAGTTGGATAGAACAAAATCTTTTAGAAAATCAGACCAATTGTTCCCATCCTTTTCAGGTACTAGACTGGGCAAATCAGTTTTGAAAATTACTCTTTCAAAATGGTTGAGAGATTGCATGACTTATTTATCAACAAAATAAGCTGGATTTATCAACACAAGTTAGGGCACATTCTACCAGATCTGTTTCCACTTCAGTAGCCTTTCATTCCAGAACTTCTATGGATGACATGTGCAGCCACAACTTGGGCTACTCCCCATACCTTTATCACTCATTACAAATTGGATATGGTCTCCGGGGGGGGGGGGGTGGCATCCTTTGGCTCTATGGTGCTGATGAATATCCTTCCCTAGAGACTCCCTGGGCTTAAAGTAGCTAGGGACTCTGTCCCAACAGTCAAGAATGAATGAAGATTGACAGCATCAGATGAAGTTATGTTCTTACCATAACATTCCATCTGTGTTGTCGAACTTCATTCATTCTTAACATCCTACCCACCTTTCTCCTCCAAAAGACATCTGGAGGTTCAGAACTAGTCCTGAGGTCCTAGTAGGGTTGTTGCTCAGACAAAGCTTCCATGATTTTATACTGTATGCACAAAACCCGATCTGAGGGGAAGGGAAGAGAGGCAGTATGAGTAGCCTTGGCTTGAGAGTTTTTGGCTGGTGTGAGCTTGATATAACGGCCGAGTCAACAGTCAAGAATGAATGACGATTGACAGCACAGATGAAACATTATGGTAAGAACATAACGTATTATATTCAACTTAGCTTAATACTTTTTTACTTTTCCATTTTTACTGCATAATTTACTGAAAGACAGTTCCAAGTTTCACACAGCCTGTCACACTAACTCTTCTGAGGTTTGAGTGAATTTTATTGAGACACCATCAACAAACAAAGCTTGGGGTCAAAGATGTATTTCAAGTTAAATTACTCAGTCTCCTATCTTGCCAAACCATTTGCATTTGTATTACTGACACCACTCTAGTGCTGGTTGGAAATGTTGTTTGATTATAATCCCAAACTCCATCTGAAAAACTTATCTTTTTGCCCACTGGCTCTGTACAACAACATTAACAAATCATCTTCTGTAACTGGTGTGAATGTTTTACCATGTAAATATGGCTGAATCTTTTGGAGACCTCACACTATTCCCAAACATTCATTTTCTAGAGCTACATATGATTCTCTTGCCTGGAGCTTATGCATCCCTTTGGTCAGACAGAGTCCATTCAAAAGAGGATTCACCTGGAGCTGAGAGTTGTCAGAAGGGCTGTCATTCATGCATTGAGGATGCTTTGTGCTCTTGCTGGCATCATAGCAATGAAACCAGTTTTGAATGGCATAACCCCACTTCTGGACAGGGAGACAAATTAACTACATCAGCATAGTGCCTTACTATGCCCTCCCAGCGTAAGTGTGCACTTCAGTGCACTCACTATGATACCTACCTCCTATCAGTGGCATGGTGAGCCTAACTGCTATCCTTTGGCCATCCCTCTGAATCCTCATCCCTCCATTGGTAGACAGTATAAGTCTTCATCTCTGCCTCTTTCTTCCCCAGGATGGGCCTACCCTCCTCTCTGCCAGCGCTGTCAAGATTAGAACTGCTAACTGAACCTGGGTCACCTGTGCTATAGTCAGATCTTTAACTCTTTATGCCATTGATGCTGGCATACTACTATGTGCTCTTCTTCCTTTGAAAAAAACTGACTAAATATGGTCCCACATCCATGGTATCATCATCTATCTACATGATAAGTTTTTTGTTATAATAAGGACTGACTAGAACAAGGGACCACTTGACCTCCATGACCTCCTAGAATGCCTACAATACCCAACTCTTCTCAATAATGCCATTACCTGCTTTTTGTCAGCATGAGTTGTATATACTTTCTACCTTGACTTGATTCTTGCCACCACCAACCTGAAGACCACTGTACAATACTTCTACCATTCTTATCTGGTAGTTTGCATTACCAATTAACACTGCTCTTTTTAGTTTGTTCAGTACCTCCCTTTCAAGAAGATTCAAGAAGATAGATGGAATTTAGAAAAATACAAAGATTCTATATTTTCCTCTCCATACAGTTCATTGGATGGGTTATCCACCTTGTTTTTCCATGTCCTGCTTTCACCAGCTACATTTTATTTGTACTAATATTGTCAAATTATAGTGATCATGGAGGTATCTTCAGGCTGCCAGAAGTACTAAAACTGTGGGTGCAAAATTCTGCTCCAAGAAACACAAGCTTTGCACTGTGTGCCTGGGGCTGGAATACCTGCAAGTACAATGCAATATATGCATGTCCTTTAGTCCAAGAGCCCTCATTAACTGGAGAAATAAACTCATCTTGAATGGCTTTCTCCCTGCCACAGTGGGAGATTTGACTGATGACGTCCTTTCCTAGAGAAAAAGAACATGACAGGGACAAAGACTGACCCATAGAGAAGGAGAGAAAAAGAGAAAAAGCAAGAGAAAAGGAAGAGGAAGAGATAGCCTAATCAATGTGCTTCTCCTTCTCCAGCTCCAAAAAGTGCCAAACCAAGCAGAGTTCCTTCCTATCCCTATTTAAGTGCAACTTGGACCAATGAATGGGTAATCAGAAATTCACAGCTGGTTTGCCACCTGTTTCTAATAGAAAGAGGCAGTCAGTAAATCACCCTCTATATAAATCAAATTTGTGGGTCACATCTGGGTTGCCCAGCTAGACATATAAAGGCCGCAGTGGTTGTTAGCCTAGTATGCACCTATGAACCAATGAACCATCTCCTCCTTCTGTTTCATAGGCTCTGATATGATTGAAACATGCTGTATCTAGACCTTCAGGGTTGATAGCTGAGATAATTGTTATTCTAGATAGGTCCCCTCACAAAGACACCTCAGCGTCCAGCAGGTCCTTGGAGAGGGAGTTGTTTAGATTCCTTTACTCAATACCTCCTTAGGTATGCCAAGAGTGTGATTCTTACTGGGAATGAATGAATGAATGAATGAATGAATGAATGAATGAATGAATGAATGATGAGGAACACATTTGTCAAGGCAGAGATAGATATGAGTTTCATCTCATTCCTTATACATCTAAAGTAAATCAGCTTTGCCCACCAACTCCTGTTTCTACTGCTTCTTCTGTGGCACACCTTTTGGTGTCAGTGACCTCAAAGCTGAAATTCATCCCTGATCATACCTCATTGGTGTCAATCGATCCGCATCAGTCAACATCATCTATGCATCCAGTGTATTTGACTCTGAAACCTTTGAAGCTGACTATGTTCTGGTAATGAACAATCTCTGTGGTGCTGACCTGTTTGGCTCCATTTTTGGTATCAGAGTCTGTACTCGATACATTGGTTCTGGTCACAGTCCCAGAGCCAACGGACCCTTTGTTGCTGAGGGTATGCCACTCAGCTATGTCTGCCTGTTCTCCTTTGCATGTAAGGATGGTTCCATCTGGTTTATTCTTAGTGCTGCTGGGGGGGGGGTCCACATTATAGGTTCATAGGTACATAGGTACTTACTATGCTGTTGATCTTTGATAGTCTTAAGAATTCTAGCATTAAATTCCAATGGCAGTTTTTAGCCCTTATATTTTACAGACAAATAATCCAGAGAAAGGCAAAACAAGGATATGATGGGACATTTACATGTTCACTATACCTGTGAGACAAGGGTTGCTAAACTGGTAGTGAATTTCTGGTTACTCATCCACTCATCCAAATTACATTTTAATAGATTAAGAGAATTACTTTGATTTATGTGAAGTGGAAGATAGTTTCTTACAAGCAGCTTTCTCTATGATGCAAACCTATCTTTTCAACATAATATCAGAGGGTAGGCACTAGTGCGAAGAACGAGTATTGTATTAATAGTCCAAAGTTACTGTTTGTTCAAGCAGCCAAATCCAAATGTTGTTGGTACAAGTTCGTTTATTGATTAAGTAACAGATAAAACACGGATAAGCGCTTTCGCCAAAGTTAGCTTCTTCAGATCCTACAGACACTGAATCATATCAGAATATTTTATAGTCTACGTGATTCAACATAATAAGATAATTGTGACAATTGAATAAGTTAATTAAAAACAGTTTAAGTTCAGTCACATGGTCTAGATTTAAAAACAGTTCTAAATCACATAGATCCAAGCAGAGTGCATACTTAAATACACTAAAACATCTTCATATAAATTTGTTATTTCTTTGAGATGTTTATAATAAATTATTAAATGAACATTTGTTGAAATATTTAATACAATTGTTATATAAAAAACCTAGTGATGTATGGTGTATATAAATGAGTAACGTTTCTAAACAGTATCAATTGGATATGAATGTTTATGCATGTAAAATATGTGGAGTGTATATATGTTTATAAAAATATATGTACATAAAAAATATAAATGAATATTAATGTGTATGTAAATATAGAATTAATTGTATAAATAGGGTGTGTATGCATATGTAGATCTATATGTATTGGTATATGGATTATTAAATAAATAAATGGTGTATTATATGTAATATCATGAATTATAAATATCATGAATTATGAATATAAGTATAAATGTAATTTTGTGTATATAGTGAATATAAATAAATGAAATATATGAAATGTATATGTGTATATACATAAAAATGTGTGAGCAAAATGTGTATATGTTTATAAATATAGATATGAGCAATAACAATGATAAAAAAAATAAATAATAAAATAATATATTAGAATATTTTAAAATATTTTAAAATATTTAAAAATGGGGTGGAAATAAATAAATATAATTGTTTAAACTTATTGGATATAATATGTAGTGAAAATGAATAGAGGATATATGAATGTGTAAGCATGGTAAAATATGGTGGGTGGATGTCACTCATCCAAGAAACATATGTGTAAAAGGAGATAACAGTAATATTAATATTGATAATATTAATATCGAAGTTGGAAGGGCCATGTGTTGTGTATGATCAAATAATAGAATGGTATTGTTCATCTAAAGGACATGTGTATAGTAGAGGGAAATAAAAATATCTGAAACCAGCAACTATATATATTCTTATTTGATATGTCTACGTTGTTTAAGATAAGGCTTAATTGACACTCTTTCATTTAAGCCATGTCCTTTATCTGCTCTAAGTTGAATAATCCAACCACTTTCCCTTCCTTCTGTATGACACCTTATATTCCCTCCCCTCTCATTGGGTGTTATCACTTCTAAAACTCTAAATGTGAATGTATGAGAGTCCCCTACTTGTACTATGTGCTTAGCTAAGGCATTGTTGAGATTTTTCTTTCTGATATTGTAACAATGCTCTCTCATCCTATCCCGTAGGCAACGATTGGTTTTGCCTACGTAGAATGATGAGCATAAATTACATACTGCTAAGTATACCACATGGCAAGTCATACAATTAGCGTCTGCAGTAAGATGGAATTCTTTATTCAAATCTGGATGTATAAAACTGGAATCAGTATTAATTAATGGACAAAAGTTACAGTGTCCACATGGTCTAGTATTCCCTTCCGATTGTATATCTTTCCTGCCCATATTATAACATAATAGCCTTTTGAGATTTCTTTTATTTCTGTATAGGAACGATGGCTTATCACCTACTATATTCTTAATTCCATCATCAGTCATTAAAATATCCCAGTACTTATTAATAATATATTTAATTTCATTGTTGTCCCTGGTAAAGAAAGTGGAAAATTTAACTTTATGTGGAATTATAGTGCTAATATTGCCCTCTATAGTATTTGGTCTAAAATAAGGGGCACCTTTATTTGCACGTATAACTGCTGTTATCTCTAAATGTTCTGCTATTTCATTGGACTTATATCCTCTTTCTAATAAATTCTTTTTCAAATTATTTAAGTCACTTTCTAGACCATTTTCAGTTGCGTTCATCCTGGACATTCGTAAAGCCTGCCCTTTCATAATGTTTTTGAAAACATATGTTGGGTGCATGCTGGTCCTGAATAAAAGCATATTCCGATGACAATTTTTCTTATAAATGCCAGTATTAATTGCTCCGCATGGTAATTTTTCAATGAAAAGGTCTAGGAAGTCAATCTTATTTATACTCCATTTTGCTGTAAATTTTAAACAGTTGTTCATATTATTAATGACCGTAAAAAAATTTTGTAGATCATTCAAAGTGCCATCCCATAAAATAAATAAATCATCTACAAAGCGCCTGTAAAATTTAACATTAGATTTAAATAACATATCCTGAAAAAGCACTACTTCTTCCCAATGGGCCAAAAACATGTTGGCGTAGCTGTTGGCACAAGGAGTGCCCATAGCTACGCCATCACATTGCCTATAAATATCATTATCAAACATGAACACATTGTTTTCCAAGACTATTTCTAAAAAATGTGTTATTAAATCAATTAAAATATCAGAATATTCACTATGATTCTTGAGATAGGAACTAACAAAAGTCATTCCTAGTTCATTAGGAATTACTGTAAAAAGTGATTGTACATCTAAAGTAACCAATATTAAATTTTCTATAGATGTACAATCCTTTAAATTATCATATAAATCTGTTAGAAATTGCTTTGAATCATGTAACACATGTAAGTTAGTGTCTAAAACACATCTTAGGTGTTTTTCAATAAAAACTGAAAAGTGTTCCGTCACCCACCCTCCTCTTGAGACTATCGGTCTCATTGGTGGATCAGAGGGATTTTTATGAATTTTCGGTAGGCCCTGTATAGTGGGAATGGTAGGCGTCTGTGTGTATAGATATTCGTATAAATTTTTATTAATTAGGCTGCTTTTGTAGATGTCTGATACAATATTATATACATAAATACACATATTGCTCACAGATTCAATATTTTCTTTAACATAAAATTTATCCTGAAGCATAAATTTCATTTTCTGTATATAATATTCAGTATCTAGAATTACTATTCCAGATCCTTTGTCTGCTGGTCTGATTGAAATATTTGATTCATTTTTTAATTTATCTAAACTGATTCTTTCTTTAAAATTTAGATTATCAAATCTTCTCTTATTTCTTTTTTCATAGTGTTTTTTATTATTGAAAAACTTGTGAAGCTCGTCTTCAGTGACTTTAAAATTTGCTTCAACTAGGGGATGGTTAACTGGTACGAAGTCACTTAGATTTTTAAATTCAAATAGTCTATTATTACTATTGGTGCATGTATTGTGTACCGTGGCTTCATCTTTTGGGCTAAACATATGCTTCAACATTATATTACGACAGAAAATTTTCAAATCTGTAATTGTATCAATGACCCCACTATTGGTATGTGGTATAAAATTCAAACCTTTATTTATAAGCTCCACATCATCACTTGTTAGTTCAAAACTAGATAAATTCAAAATTAGCCCTAGTGGTTGCTGTTCCACATTTTCTTCAGGGTAGTGTGTTGGGGAGTTTCCCCTGATATCTTTCTTTTCTGCCTCCCCCTGCTCATTGATCGGGCCCTCCTTGGCCCTCTGTCCTGACGTATAGCTATAGGGAAGGACAAACTGGTTGCTGTTTCTGTAGCATTAATGTTATCTCTTATCTTTGGTCTTACTACTGGTGTTGTGGGCGCTTTACTATTAGTGTTACCATTAGTGATACTAACCTTTGGATATAGGTTTTGGTTGGTGGTATCACTTGTGTATGTTAAATGTATGACATCTGATGAATCATTGCAGATGTTCTCTGATTCATTACATAATGTTATATGTCCATCTGGTATAGCTGTTAGATGGCTGTTACTTCCAGATTTTTCAGTTGCATCAGTCATATTAACTGTATTTTTATTAATTGTGCAAACATTCATATTGGAATATTGGAATTTATTTACATTCATTTATTTATATTCACTATATACACAAAATTACATTTATATTTATATTCATAATTCATGATATTTATAATTCATGATATTACATATAATACACCATTTATTTATTTAATAATCCATATACCAATACATATAGATCTACATATGCATACACACCATATTTATACAATTAATTCTATATTTACATACACATTAATATTCATTTATACTTTTTATGTACATATATTTTTATAAACATATATACACTCCACATATTTTACATGCATAAACATTCATATCCAATTGATACTGTTTAGAAACGTTACTCATTTATATACACCATACATCACTAGGTTTTTTATATAACAATTGTATTAAATATTTTAACAAATGTTCATTTAATAATTTATTATAAACATCTCAAAGAAATAACAAATTTATATGAAGATGTTTTAGTGTATTTAAGTATGCACTCTGCTTGGATCTATGTGATTTAGAACTGTTTTTAAATCTAGACCATGTGACTGAACTTAAACTGTTTTTAATTAACTTATTCAATTGTCACAATTATCTTATTATGTTGAATCACGTAGACTATAAAATATTCTGATATGATTCAGTGTCTGTAGGATCTGAAGAAGCTAACTTTGGCGAAAGCGCTTATCCGTGTTTTATCTGTTACTTAATCAATAAACGAACTTGTACCAACAACATTTGGATTTGGCTGCTTGAACAAACAGTAACTTTGGACTATTAATACAATACTCGTTCTTCGCACTAGTGCCTACCCTCTGATATTACTTTATTCACTTGGTACATGTGCGTTCATCTGTTGGACTGACACCTCTACTATTTATATCTTTTCAACATGTTCTATTTGTTTTGCAAAAGAAATTGAGATTCCTTGAGCAGGTGGTTATGCTGTCATTGGACTTGTGAATGTGTAATAGGTCTGGCAGAATAGGGTCTGTTGAAGCTCTATTCATAAGGCAGAGGTAGTTTCTCAGTAACCTATATTACATTGATAAGAGGGACAAGGCTTTGAGATGGTCTGCATAATTTTTATGATTTAGGGCCTTAACTTTTTTTAGTGAAAAAGCATTGTGGTCATTCCATTTCTGACAAGTGTTTGGACATGTACATACACCCCCTGGATCTGGACACAATACCTTTAGATATAAGCTGTGCAATGAAAGAGGATTTCTGTATAACAGTAGATACATGGTTATCAAAAGACAGTTTACTGCCAGCCTAGGTTCCCAGATCCATAACTATGGTGTTGACTTTCAGGGGTTTTTTGTCAATATGGTAGTTACCAGGGGAGTCATGCTTGCCAAGGGACATGATTATATACTCTTTGGCATTTAGTTTTAGTCCATGGTTTTAACACTAGATGTGTTTTGGGCAGGCCTTCTTGGAGGATCTTGGTGCCCTTTGATGAGTTTATGATGGCACCAAGTTTGTAGTTATCTGTAAAACTGGTTAGCCACAAACCCTTAACATAAGCTTTGACCTCCAAGAAATAAATGCCAAAGAGAAGTGGCCTAAGACCTGAATCCTGGAGTTCACTAGTGACTGATCTTTTGGAGGAGGTAGAGCCACTCACCATAACTTCTTGGGTTCTATTTGTGACCCTAGTTTGTTCTGCAATCATTTATATAGGGATTGGCATTTAGTTGGGAGAATTTATTTGATTCCTGAGTTTGTAATAGTGCTGAATGCCTTTGTGAGGTCTAGAAATGTGGTGTGCACAGTTCTTCCCTCATCCATTGCTTCAGTAACTTTTTAAAATAAGTTGACCAGGTTAGACAGTAACTCCGCTTGATAAATCAGAACTGGGTTGGGTTAAGAGTATGGAGGTTACCTGTATCCTCACATTTATATTCAATAATGATTGTTTCTATCACCCTACAAATGAGACTGGTCAGGTTTATGTACCTATAATTACCTGGTTCCATTCAAACCCCACCTTTGTGCAAGGGATTGATTGATGCTGTCATCCATTCCTCTGGCATGAAGCTTGTTTTAAGGCTGATATATAATAGCTTTTGTAGGGGATCAGACAAGTCATGTTTCAAGTTGACCATTAGGCAGCCTGGTATGTTGTCTGGTCTCATAGATGTAGTGCTATTAGCCTTCGATAGCACCTTGAGAACTTGTTCATAGGATATTTTTATGTGCTGGGTGTATGTGTAGGTATGTGATTTGAGACGGTCTACTTCTAATGATCAACTACCACATAACTGACTTTCAAATAACTGAGATGAAAAGAACAAAATGTCAGTAAACCCAAATGGCGAATTTCACCAGAGTAAGTAAATATATGGTAAAATTGTTAATGAAACTCACTCCATGGTAAGCAAAACCCACCCCCCCCCAATATGGGGGACTGCACCTCCCACACACCCCTAACTAAATATACCAATTCAAGGATTGCACTACAGTGGAGAACATGGCAAGAATGCCAAGTTTTCTCTTACCTTATTAAATAGTCATCGTTCGGGTTTCTGATGTTTCATTCTTTTCGTCCCAGTTATTTGACAGTTGGTTATGTGGCAGTTGATCATTAGAAGTAGACCAGATTTGAGAATACTTGAGGAGAGTGAGGGATGATGTTTGAGCTAAATGTGTTCTCTAGTAGACTGGCTATGTCCTCTGGGTCTGAGTTTCTGATATCATTTACTATTAGCTCTATACAGTGATGAGCATTGTTTCTGACATTTGTGACATAATGAAAGAGGCTTTGTAGTTAGTTTTCACTTGGGTGGCTAATTTTACCTCATGTCTGGTTTTGTTTGATTTTATCAGAGTCTGGAGATCTTTGTTGAGTTTAGCAATACTGTTTTTGACAGCTTGAGAGTTTGATGTATTTTTGTGTGCAATAAGTTTTTTTTATTTTATTATAGAGCCTCTTTATAATTGGGTTCCTCTACTTGGGTTTATTTTTAAATGTGGCATGATTATTTTTGAAGGGAACAAATATTTATAGCCAGCTGTTTACAAGTTCATGAAATTTAGCAGTGTAGGATTCTACATAAGCAGTGGGGTCATCAAGATGGAAAGGGCTTTTATACTACAAGCATTAAACCCTCCAAGATGTCCCTTGTTGCCAAGCACTTGAACAACTATATAAAAGACAGAAACCTAATTGACATTGATGGTATAAAAATATTATCCTCCCCAAAATATTCTCACTGCTCTTACAGATTTGGCATGCAGACCAACATAGACAAAGTCTTTGTAACCAGTTCTTTACTGGCCAAAATTGATAATGTAATGCTGACATCATGCCCTATGTCTGACCACAATGCTATCACCTTCAGTGTAACACTTAATACTGACCCCTTAAACTTCTGCCAAAGATTACCTGCTTATCTAGTAACAGTACAAGGATTTAATGAATGGTTTCTAGATGAAATAAAGCTTTACCTAGACATCAATAATAACAGAGAGGTTTCAGATATTACCCTATGGGACACTTTAAAGGTAGTCTTACATGATAAAGTCAAAAGTTGGTATACAAATAAAAGGAAAGAGTGGGAAAAAAACTGGTAGACATAAAAAAAGAAATTGATGAACTAAAACTAAAACTTACAGGAAATGACAAATCTGCATTAGCTGACATATGTAAACTGAACAAGGAATATCAGGACATTGTGCAGCATGAAATATCAATAAATCTGGAAAAATCAGATTACAATCCTATTCAATTCATCCCAAGAGTATGCACAGTATTGTGATTAGATCTAAACATTTAAATTAAAAAAGTCATATAAAAGAAATAATATACACTAGAAATAATCAGACTATCAAAGTTACAGAATAAAAAATATCTTATGTTTTAAAAAACATTACAAGAATATTAATAATAATAACTCGTCTACAAGTGATAAAAGTGTAGACAACTTTCTTGCTAATAATATTCAAAAGAAGCTATCCAAACACAATATTAATAACATAGGTAAACCATTTTCCTTTAAAGAATTAAAGGAACAAATAAAAAATCTTAAGACAAAAAAGGCACCAGGGCTGGATGGTCTAATTCCAGAATTTTGCAAACTCTTACCTGATAACACCTTGAAAATCTTACTTATTGCATTCCAAGAAGTTAAAACTACAGCAAACATCCCTCTCTCATGGAAATATTTTATCATCTCTCCCATCTTAAAACCAAATAAAGAGTTCAACCTTTGCACATCATACAGGCCAAATTCTTTGCTTAATATTGATTACATGATATTCTTGTCTATCTTAGCAGACAGATTAAATAATATTATTTCAATATTAATTAATGAAGACCAAACTGGGTTTATCAAAAACAGAAAGGTACAAGACAATGTAATTAGATTACTGCCCTTTATAGACTTAGCAAACAAGAAAAAAATGAGCTTTCTATTTTAAGCTTTGATATAGATAAAGCTTTCAACTCCCTAAGTTGGCCATATCTGTTTAAAGCTCTGCAAAAATACAGTTTTTCCCCAAACTTTATAAGATGAATTTAAAACATATGAAAAGTCCATAGCCTATGTAAAGATTGGCTCTTATTTATCTAGCCCATTCAAAATATTAAGAGGTACTAAACAGGGGTGCCCCCTCTCCCATTAGACTTTGCCCTGCCTGGCTCATACCTCTAAACCTGGAAACATCAAAAATCTGGACAAAGGCCCATGAAAAATAGGTACAAATGTGTATGCTGATTAACATAAACTTTGCATACATAATAATGCAACCCCATCCACTCCAATAGAATTGTGGGATACCAAATTTCAAACACAAACTGAAGAACAACCAACCAAAATATGGCCCCCCAGACCCTGTAATAAATGGTAACCATTTTTTTTAATGTGTAGCAATGATGTTCATTGGGAAGGGAGGAGATGATGAACCTTAGGATTTTGTTTTTTGTGACTTGCAGTATGTGTTTTTTGTGGTAAAAATAGGGTATTTACTGGTAGGCAATATTCTCATCTTAGCAAAAGAATATTATAGCTTGCTAGGACCTCCAAAAGTCATTCTCCATGTCCTACTGATCAGTGGTGCAGCCTCGGGCTATCTGAGTTTTCCACCCTTCCCCCCTCACAAAATCATGGTTGAATGGGTCTCTCCCACAGCCATTCCGATGTCCTATTACTTGACTATTTCACCCCATTTACCATAAACGCTGAAATGTGCATATTGCTTTACTTCTACAATGATTATTTGGATTTCATTTAAAACTTTTATTTTATATTTTATAACACAAACACTAATAGACATCTGCTAAAAAAAAAAACAATACAGTCTCACAGTGAAAATAGACTTAGCAGCATTAAAACTTCTCTGACCTTGAAACTCACATTCATTGAAACAGCATTGAAACCCACATACAAAGAAAATGCATCTGGCCAGTGGCAGATAAAGATTAGCTTTGGGCTATTTTCAAATCCTAGGCCCCTTGCACAGGAAACATACATGTGTTCTTTGATACATCTTCCTGACTTGTTAGAGTGCATTTTAAATTTATTGTTTTGAAGATTTTTCCAGAAAGCAAACAAAATGCATGAACCAATAATGACAAGACTGCCAATTCAGAACATTTCCATAATAAAAGTCTACTCAAACTTCTATAGTCCACCTGTATCAGTAAATATGCACAATATCTGCAGAAGTAAAAGTCATCTAAATAATTCCATACTAAAGAGATCTGTAATTAATGAAGAGGTTGCTGCTGGTAAGCAACTTTATATTTCATTGTTTCATCCACAAGTAAAGTGCCTGTTGCCCTTGAAGAATAAATTGCCTCCCACATGATTTTGTGAGGGGGAAGGGTGGCAAATTCAAAGACAGCCCTGGCTGAACTGTACCTCTCAACTGTCCAGATTTTCACAGAATGAATAGATTTATGCTTCTTATTTTTGGTTTGTTCCTCATAAAATTTGTGGTTTTCTGGCAAATCATTTAGGAATTAAGTCACTAAATAATGACAGATACTGAGTTTCAGACGTCATATCCTTCAGAAAAATTCATGCTAAAGCAAAACCTGTTATTCTATCAACTGTCTCAGTTCCTACAAGAGCAATTTTTAGTACTGTTTATATGTTCCCCCAATATATTTGGCCTTGTCCAGATTTCCTGCATTAGCAGGTTGAGAGGTATGTGCAAATAAATTGCTTTATAGGATTAGGCATATCCAAACCTCTCAACTGTCCCCAATTTTGGCTCAAAATGTTGCTCTTCCCCTGATAATCCCTCTGCAAAAATGGCAATTTTGGAAGAAAACATGGAGGGTTTACAATTAATAAATAACTGTAATAATTATAGATTACTTTTATTTCAGAAATGTATGTAGATTCTTTTATTTTGTCAGCTGCACAAGTTAGCAATACTAATATTAAAAAGTGTCCCTTCTTTGACAGGTTCCCAGCTATATTGTGGGGCTATTTTATATTTTTGCATCGCAGTTTTGGTCCATTTTTCATAAAATTGTGTTTTTTTGGAAAATTAGTGGCAAATCATTAAAGAGTGAAGTTAGAAAATAATGACAGACATTTGAGTTTCAGATTTCATACCATTCAGAAAATTCACACTAACTCAAAACCTACTATTCTATTTTCTTTCTAAGCTTATAAGAGCAATATTTAAAAATCGTCTTTATTTTTGGGCCTTTGTCCCACTTCTGTGTATAGCTTTGTCCAGATTTCTTTCTCTGAGGTTGAAAGGTATGACAAATGTGCCCGGGCCAAGCACCCCACTCCCACATGTAGTGACTCTGGATGTGTCCAAGCAAGGCAAGGAGCAGTTATGCAGTGTAAATGTGCAGAGTATACCCCCATCCAAGGTAGACACAAGTACTGCAGTGGCTTTTCATCTGTCCTTGATGTTGCAGAATGTTTTGGTTTGTGTCATATTTTATACTGTTGATTTTTCTGTCATATTTTATACTGTTGATTTATGCTTATTATTCAGAAAGTGCCTGTTGCTCTTTGTTTAAGTAGCAATTCTTTAATGAGCATCAGATAAGCTTGTCTGAGATTGTAAGATGCAAGTAAGCTTTAATAAGCATACTGTTAAAGAATTGAAAACATTGAAAACCTTTCTGTTGCTGCCATGCAGAGAATACTTACATAACTAGATAATGCATAAGCCTTGGGTATTGAAATGCATATGACAATATTTGTAATAAAGGACAGGATTGCATTGTTTTAAGAAGCTCATTACATTTGTTGGAGACTTGCAGTCATCTTTGCAGGCTTTACCTGTAAACTAAACAGAATGCCAATCTATCATGTGTGGTCCATAACCTGTGCAGTAATCCTTTAAGCAATGTATCTTGAGATTGTTTCTTGTTTGCTTTTCATTTTTTACTTTGATCATGTTTTCCCCCTGAAACAAGTAGATAGTTGTCAGGCAACAGATCTTTTTTGGATAAGAAACATTTTTACAAGTGGGGGTATCATAGAGATTGTTACTTTCAGAGTGTTACTTTATTTTATTTATTTTATTTTTATTTTATTTTATTTTACATTTGTTAACCGGGGGTGTCTGACTGAGCCGAAAAGGCCCTTTTTCAGCAGAGGCCCGGGGAGAAAAGCTCCACAAAGAAAAATTACAGACACATTTAGTTATTTAGACATAATCAGTATACACACAAATTACAAGAGACATGTTTTTACAGTGACATGTGGCGCAAACAGTTACAGTGGAGAGAACAATCAAAAAAGATATTAATTTTAAAAATAAAGGTAAGTAATAGATTTGTGGTGTACAGCTGAACTTTGGAATGTAGGTAGAATACATACATAGTACACAGGTACAGTACATACACTGTAGATTAGCCAGTGTTTGTGAGTAAGATTGAAAAACTATTATAAATTGCTCTAGATTTAGTATGCATATGTTATCCGCTTTCACTAGCCTGGGGAGCAATCATGGCACTGCCAACTTTGCTTGAGATGTTGCCTGATGAGGTCTTTAAAGGAGGCTTTGGATGATGTGTTTTGAATGCTAGTAGGGACAGAGTTCCATTTTTTAGCCACCGAACTACTATATAGTGCATCTCCAAAGCTATTGTAGCTGTTGGTGACTTCTAGTAGTAGTTTGCTTGATGATCTAAGAGGCCTTTTGGCTGAGTGATGTTGTACTAGGTTTTTGAGGGCAGGACACTTATTGGGGAGGTAATAGATAGAATGACAGAGGCAGAGCTGATTGTAGGTTAGGAGGTTGGGCAGTTCAAGCCAGTGGAGCTGTCTCAAAGCAGTACAATGATGAGTTCTATATGAGCAATTTGCAGCAAAACGGGCAATTCTGTTATAGCAAGCTTCCATTTTGCTTAGTTCAGTTTTGTTGAGATTAGTCAGAATGGGAGATGCATAGAGTAGGGTGGATAGAAGTTGGGAGCGAGCAATAGCTGATCTTGTGTTGTTGGTAAGAAATGGTTTGATACGGTAGAGTGACCCCAGTTTGGCATGTACTTTTTTAATAGTTAAGTTCAGATGACTATAAAATTTTAGGTGGGAGTCTATGGTTATTCCCAATAGCTTAGCCTGTGGCACTGGAGCAATTGGAGTAGCATTTGTGGAGTAGATAGTGAATTGACTGTTAGTGTTTTTGTTAGAACTGGTTATAATCATAAACTGAGTTTTCTTTGGATTGAGGATAAGTTGGGCTTTGGTAAGGCAGTTTTCAATGTCAGAGAATGCTAGTTGAGTTGTTTGCAGGAGGGTGGGAATGTTTTGTGCAGCACAGATTAAGGTAGTGTCATATGCATACTGAATTAAAGATGCATGCTGTGTGGAGGTGTGGAGGTCATTTGTGAAGTGAATAGTAGTGGTCCTAAGATAGAACCCTGTGGGACTCCTATAGTTATGGGCAGCTGAGGAGAGAGAGAGAGAATTTTCCCATTTCACAGCTTGGTACCTGTCAGTTAAGTAGCTTTGGAACCAGGTAAGAGTGGAATTAGATAGATGATATTGGTTTAGTTTGTTTAGCAGGATTTGGTGTGAGACTGTGTCAAATGCTTTGGACATATCCAAAAAAAGAGTTGACACTTGCAGGCCTTCATTTCTGAGACGGTTTACTGTGTCTGTGAAGCAGAGGAGAGCTGTAGTGGTACTATGGGCAGGTCTGAAACCATGCTGAGTAGGTGACAGGATGTTGCAGTCTAGGAGATAGTTTAGCATCTGGGTATGGATGCATTTTTCTAGGATTTTGGCCAGTAGGAAGAGTAAAGCAATGGGTCTGTAGTTATTAAGTTCAGTGGAGGTCCCGCCTTTATGTATGGGTGTAACATAGGATATTTTCCAGAGTTTGGGCACATAGTTTTCAACAATTGATCTGTTTATGAGAGTGGAAACTGGGATAGCAATAGCATCTGCTGTAAGTTTCAAGAAATAGCTGGGGAGTAGGTCGGCTGCTGTTGATGAGGTTTTTAGTTTGTAGAGCATGCTTTTGATTGAAGTGGTGGAAACTGTTTTGAGGGTAAAGCTAGTATTAGAGTTATTTGTGTTGGGGGGGATAGTGAGGAAGGAACTGTCCTGTGATACTAAGGATAGAATTGAGTTCACAAAGTGGGAGTTGAATTGTGTTTCATGGGAATTTTAGTGTCAGGGTAGTTGGTTTGGGGTAGCCTTTTGGGTGGATTTTAGTAGCTGGTTTACATTTTGCCAAAATTTTTGCGGATTGTGTTGGTATTTAGTTTGTAATGTTGTGTAGTAGGATTTTTTTGTCCAGCCTAATGCATTTTTTTGCACGGTTGTGCAGTTCTTGGTACTTAGTTAGGCTTTGTGTTTCTTTGTTTTTTTGATAGTAACGCCAGGCAGTGTCTCTGGACTTGAGGATTTGTTTGGTTTCTTTACTGAGCCAGGGGTTTGTAGAGGTTCTAACCTTGATTTTGCGCAATGGAGCGACAGTGTCTAGGTGTTGTAGAAATGTTTTGTTGAAATATGCTACAGCCTGGTCAAGTGGGAGGGTTTTAGGGGGCTCCAGTCACAGTTACACAGTAAAGTGTTGAGGACCTCAGGAGAGAATTTTTGTGTTTCTAGTGGATATATAGTTAGTGGTTTTGCATATGCTTGTTCTACTACATTATAAAGTATATTATGTTGTGGTCACTTAAGGTGTCTGGGAGACTGCCTGTGTGAGGGTACAATGTGGGGTTGCTAGTTAGGACCCAGTCAAGGATGGATTCACTTTTAGATTTTTTATCACACCTAGTTGGAATTTGGACTAGCTGCTGGTAGCCATGGAGATTTATTAGATTACTTGGTGGTTCTGATATACAGGTGAACCAAGCTAGGTTGAAGTCCCCCACAATAAGGGTTTCTTGTGAGTATGTGGAAGAACACCAGGATAAGAAGTCTTCAAGGCTAGCAGGTGTATTACCAGGTGGAATATAGATCACAATTGTGTTGATGACCTTTTTAGGGTGAAGTTGAAGTTGTGAGATAAGTATGTCCCAATTATTGGGGGAGGGGTAGGAGTTTGGTAATTGACGGACCGTTAAGTTGGACTTGTAGAGTAAGGCAGTTCCACCCCCTTTACGAAGTGGTCTGTCTTGTCTAATGATATTGTAGCCGGTAGGGAGAACTTCTGAGTAAGCTATGTTTTTATTTAGCCAGGTTTCTGTTAAAGCAACTATGTCTGGGGAGTAGTGTGCTATTGTGGCCTGGAGTTCAGGTATTTTATTTTTGATACTTCTAATATTAATATTTAGCATTAAAAGATGGTTGGTTTTGCTGCTGTTGTTGATTTGCCCAGGGATGAAGAAAGTGGGGGTGTTACGTTCTGACATTTGTGTTTGAGCAGTTTGTGTTGGACAGGATGGATTTGGGCCTGGGTTGGGGTGGATATCCCCACTTATGGTGAGCCTGGAGTTAAAATGGTTATACAGATGTTGGAGTTTGGTGAGGAGTGTGAGAAAGTATTGTGTTTTTTTGGAGTAGGAATGAGAGCATATGTGTTTAGTTCTGAATTGGTCTGTTATGTAGTTCTTGAATAAGTGTGGGCAGATATTATTATAATGTGTGGTGTCTGTGTATGAGAGTGCATAATGCAGTGTTGTGCTACTAAGTTTAGGGATATTGCTAGAGTGATAACTTGTAGTGTTGCAAAGAATTATGAGAAGACAGACTAGATTTAGTTGTGTGATAGTCATGGTTATAAAGTTTATGTTGTTTCTAGGTGGGGGGGGGGTCTGAATAGCACTATATGTGGATGGAGAAGTAGTGTGGGTGATGCAAAAAATGCCCAGTGGGAATGAGAGTGATTGGGAGTATTTTGTGTGGAGCAAGTTGGTATGGTTTAATGTGATATGACTTGAGGAGCTGTGATTGGTGGAGGTGATGTGAGGGTGAGCTGTGGGTGTGGCTATGATTACTATAAATGTAGAGGTAGTGGGGGCAGGAGGGAATAGGGGGCAGGGCAGGGGAGCAGAGAGAGCCCGAGTGTTAGCGAGGGCGAATGGAGCGGGGCAGAGCCAGAGCCAACCAAGGCAAGAGAAAAAAGTAAGTATTACTTTACAAATCTGAACACTTTTAAAACAAATTCCTGAGGTCTAATGGCTTACCGGCTAGCAGAATGTAATTGCTGAAAGCACTTGTGTCCTGGTGGGAGACTAGAAATTTAAAGATGGCTCCATGCTCAGCAGGATTCTAATATAGACTTTGTATTGGGGGAGGGAGATAGCACAAGGGGTGTAAACCAGGTGGAATGCAAAGAAACCAGAGAGGCAATCAGTGGAAATCAGTGAAGGCCTCAGAGAGGGTAAGTAATAATTCAAACTACCTGTAAAGTGAAGGAGAGAAGAGACAGCAAAGTTTATTAAGGTTGGGAGTGTGTCTTTACATTGACTTGCTGATTAGTAACCAGTTTGTGCACAGATTAGAGTAGGGAGATACATTAGCAATGATAGAGATGCAAATAAGCAGGTGATCCTCCAAGTGATACTTGGTACTTTAATAAAGCTGAATATAAATTATAATTAGACCTGCAGTGCAAGGAGAAGTGGTTTGAGTTGAGTGCTGCTTGTTTTTCTTATACTTGATTTTGACTGGCATTCCAGTAATGTATTTAAAAAGTAATTTATTTTTCATGTCTCACAACCTTTTTGTTTCCATTTAGATATTAAGTAAGCTGTCATGCAGCCAATACATTGAAACATTTTTTTTCTTCTACACTTCATTTTGTCTTGATTGGACTCTCATAATGACGGTTTAGCACCCAGGACAGCGTATTTAATTAAAGTTGCGGTTTTTGTGGTTTTGAGCATACCTCCTCCCCTTTCTAGTTGGCCGCACCCCTTCCCATTGACCCTACCCATTCAGCTGTCTCCTGCAGCCCCCCCTTTGTTTTGAAGTCACCAGCCACCACTGCTCACATCTAATTACCAACAACTTATAAACTCAATTATATGTCTAATTGACAGTTGGAACGGACTCTTCTTCACACTTGAAGACAGACTAACTTAATCAAAACGATATTGTTACCTAAAATCTTATTTATTGGCCAAGCTCTAATAATTCCCCCTCCTGTCAAAATTAAACAGAAAATCAATAATTTATTACTCAACTTACTTTGGTATATGAAAAAAATGAAAATTTCTCTTCTTTGGCACACCACAAGCTGGGATGAAAGAGGTATAGGATTTCCAAATACTGATTTTTATTTAAACTCAGCATTTATTAACGTAGTGTTACTTTGGAATAATACTTCTTATACATCATATTGGAAATCAATACATGAAGCCTTACTTCTTAATAATAATAGGATATTGCTTAAACCATATACTCAAATACATACAAACATCTTTATATGGATTTTAAAAATATGCATTCAAAGTGAAAAGTCAAAACTTGTTCTTACACCTCTTACAAACCAAATTTTGCTGTTGTTTAAAAAGCTTATGTTTTCTAATCAGTTAATTAAAAATGTATTAATGATCATGTTTCCTATTGCCTACACAAATGAATGTTTGATATTTTTTTGATAGTCAGAAAATGTTAGAATTTAAGAAGGGTGACCTATTATATTGGAATCAATTTCTCTCAGTTAATAAAATAAGTTCTGCAGACTATTTGATCAGCAGATATACTTTGCAAAACTGCAATTGGCTAGACATCCAAACTTGTAAGGATTTTATACATACTAAGTTCGTACCCTCATTAGAGGCATACAGTAACAGCAACTTAAAAATCTTGGATTTTATCTCAACAGTTATTAATAGCTCACTTAAGAACACTTCATGCATATCTGTTATTTATAAAATTCTCAGAAATGATTTTAGTAAAACAGATGTTTCTTTTTGGAATTATTCAAGTGAAGTTAATAAACAAGTATTCTCAGAAAAATATAAAAAACTTTGTTTACAGCCAGTGAAGTAATCCACATTTTTCCTCTTCTGATGTGCATATACATGAACATTTTTACATAGATGTTTTTTCACTCCACATAGACTAGCAATAATGTACAAGAAAGATGAAATGAAATGCCGAAGATATGGGCACCTTGATGCTGACTGGATACATATGGTTGTTAATTGCAAAATAATTTCTCCATTTTGGTTAGACTTTAAATATCTTTGTAAAGCTCTATGGAATGACAACTGTATAATTTCTGACTCCCTTATCCTTTTCAATGTTCCTGTTCCTGAAGTCATTCCTAAAAATCAAACATTTTTGCTAAGGTTTATCCTCTCTATAGCAATGAAAATTGTTACTAAAATTAGAAATCCCAATCTACTCCTGTCTTTATTGTTGAGTTTAACCATCTTGTGAAATATGTTTGTAAGAATGAGATTGCTACTATAAAAGCAAGGACTAACAACATAAATCATCATTTAATTGCTTTGACAAAATTGTCAAATTTGTTAGAGAAATATTAAGTGTTCTCCTATTTATATTGCTGTTTTAATTGTTATGGACATTGTATATAGTTTATTTGTTTTTTGTTGTTACTATACTCTTAAGTTATTGTGTTATAAAATGAATAAAAACATTTTGGAAAAAAAAGATGGGAAGGACTTTTGAATTTAACCAGGTCATCACTCAACTTTTAGTAGCTTAACCTTCACATAATCTATGACTACCAAGGTATTGAAAGTTGCAAATGTGATTACCTTGTAGTCTGATGTGATGAGGTATTTTTTTGAGAGGATCATCGCAAATCCATCGATGCAGGAAGGGGATGCATCTTTGTTTTTTAGTTACAACCTTTGGCGCTGGTCCATCTGAGTCCTTGAGCCCCTGTCTTTGACCTAAAGGACAGTCAAGTTTTGAATAACTTAAACCAATTCTTCATCAAGGCTCCAAGGACAATTCTGGATCTTCAGAACCTCCCCACTGTGGTTCCCACAAAATGTCAGTGTTAAAGGAGAAACATTGATTCCCCTATGGAATCATTTCTACTGGACACATACATCAATAAAGGTGAAAGTTCATCCCAAACCACCATGAGAACTCTAAACTTGGGGAGATCCTGAAGCTAATGCATCAAGGGAGGACTTGGCCCACTGATTGTTTGAAGCTTTCATAGCTGGGCCTTCTACTGGTGATCCCTCCCATTGATGGCCTCATCAATCTAGCAGGAGAGAAGGCATGATGAGAACCTTACATGGTTGAACCTACTCCCTGCAAGCTAGACAAGAACCCCCCCCCCCAAGGACCAACCATATTTGTAATTGCAGTTGTAACTAAGAAGAAGCTATTGGACAGGGAGTCTAGGACAAAGGACTGTTTTGTAAAGCAGGACTACACATTGAGAACATTTTCCCTGAGGGATAAAATTACATATCTCACATGACCAGGCTCCGGAATGATCTATCTGAACAGATCTTGGATTCCTTCAAGAGACCCCTAATATTAGACACCAGGAAACAGTTTGAATCTCAGCTATGTACCATGTTGTGTGTGTTACTAATTTGTCATTGGGGTTGCTTCACAATGCAGCAGATGTGGCAGCTATGGCAGCAGACAATCATATTGCACTACCATGCCTGAACCTTGTGGACAACTTCAAAATCTATAATGGATGATCTTAGATCCAAAAGTTAAAGAAACCTTTCTGAAAAGCAAACAAGAAGGAAACATTGCCATAAGACTACATTTTGTGCTAAATGCTAAAAAGTGCATTATTTGTATCCTTAGGAAAACTGACTGTCTTGGGAAACTACCACATTCAAAATACTATATATTAACTCCCCAAGTGATGTTGACATCCTACAGAAAGGCCTCACTGAGACCAACGACTGGTGTCAGAACCATGGCCTTAAGCTCAATTCCAAAAAATGTGTTGTCATCCCCTTTGGGAAAAACCCAGTTCCCATGAATTACCACATCGATGGTAGTCCATTGAACACAGAAGGGGTTATAAGAGATCTGGGAACACAGGTTGACAGCAACTTCTCTTATGACCACCACATTACCACTGTGGCAGAAAGTCCTTCTATGTGGCACATCTGATTACTAAGGGTTTTGCACCCAGGAAGAAACAGTTCATTGTCTCCAGCTACTCTTCCCTCATTAGACCAATCATCAAGTACAATGCCCCATTTGGCATGTACCTCACTAGGTGCCTGCAAGAATTGGAGAGGCCGCAAAAGTATCTCATAAAGAGGATCCTAGGCCTTAAACACTTGTCCTATATGGACAGACTCAAAAAACTCCAATTATTCTCTGTCTCGTATCACCTCCTTAGAGGCGATATCTGTTTGACTTACAAGGCCATGTCTGACCCAGCCCTGTTAGAAATGCTAAATCTGAAGAAATTGTAAACCAAAAGGAGCAAAACTAAGAAAATACAAAGCGGACTGGACGATCAGGAAAAAGTAAAATTTTATTGAGCGCTTTCGTCAGTTTTTAACTATGACTTCTTCAGAATAAAACCAAGTTACACACCGAGTGTTATATAACCAGTGCAATAAATCAATTAAAAAAACAGTAAAATGTACATCCACTTTTAAAGGTACAAGCTCCCTTAATGCATTTTACTAGCAAGTCATGTAAATTTTGACCATAGGTATTATATCTCTTTGTAACTATATTTTCAAAACGAAGAACAAATAAAATCAATAACATTCTTGTCATGGTTGTAAAAGACATGGAATATTTAAATGCAAAAGTCTGCTTTTAATTTTAAAAAACTGCTAAGTGAAACCATATCATTAAGCCCTGGGCTAGTGGTGGCATTGACCCTCAATTGCCATAATAGTTCTTTATATTCCAGTAAATGGTCAATAGGGCCACCCCTTTTATCTATGATGATCTGTTCAAGAAGTATAAACTTAAAATAGTGACCTGGGTGAAGATTGATATGTTTGGCTGATGCATTTGTAATGTTACATTTATCTACATCATAAATATGTTGATAAGTGCGAGTTCTAAATGCATTTTTGTTTTTTCCGATATAGAAACACATACAAGTCTGACAAATGCTGGCATAAATTACTTTTTTACTACCACAATTGCATTTCTGAAATAATTAACCCATCCATAACCTTTGAGTAAAACCCTGTCTCCCTCTAATATGTGCTTATACTGCATGCACTGCCCACATTTAGTCATTTTTCCCGTTCTACCGGTGGTGCTACTAAATTAATTTCTTTCAAGGATGTTCTTGATTCTGGTGTTCTTTCTGTAAACCACTACGGGGGCTTCACCAACCTTCTAACCTATGCTTTTATCACTGTTGAGGATGAACCAGTTTTTGAAAACAATGTCCCGAATCAGTGGGAACTGTGAAGTGTATGTGAGGATGAGCCCATTGTGAAAACGACCAGTATGGTTGCTACTGTTCTCCAACAGTGCACACAATCTGGTAATATCAATTCCTAATAAGGGATAGAAATGTCCCTCTAATCTCTTTTTAGTAACTTCTTCCAACAAAGGTGTAACAAATTCTTTCGGATATCCTCTTCTTAAAAGCATACTCAATAAAACATCCCTTTCCTTCTGGAAATCTTCCATCCTGCTAATCATGCAGGCTAGTCTCACCCCCTGGCCTTTGACTAAGGATCTTTTTTGATGCACATGGTGCCCACTCTAAAAATGGAAAAGGGAGTTTGAGTATGTAGGCATGCGATAGATGGTGGAGAAGAATACGCTATTGATGCATTCTTTGCTAATTCTGTTGTCTAAATAACTAATGGAGTCAGAATTTGTTTCCATGGAGAATTTGAGGAATGTAGTGCTCAAATTGAGGAACAGTAGGAATTCTTGCAACTGGTCATGGTCTCCATCCCAAAAAATGAGGGTATCATCCAGGTAACAACCGTAAAACTTACAATGGGACATCCCTGAAGATGAAAAAACTTGGCACAGTTCCCACTGAGTCAGAACAATGTTGGCAAAAACTGGTGCACATGCTGCCCCCATTGCTACCCCTGTGGTTTGTTTAAATAAATGACCTTTGAAAGTCAAAAAACTGTTCTCCAACACAAGTTCTATTAATGTCCTTAATGTAAGTATTTTGGTGTGTGAAAACTTGGTTTGTTGACATAAGAACTCATAAAACATTTCAGTGCTTCTTTGTGGGGAATGACACTAAATAAGTCCTTGAGATCAATTGTAGTGAAAATGATGTCATCACTGAAATATTCCTGTTTGATTTTTTCAAACAATCCCATGAGTCTCTGATGATATGAGAAAAAGACCCCAGACAGTTCTTTAACTGGAGGTCTATATATTTGGCTATAGTTAAAGTATTGGACCCTTTTGCGTCCACAATAGGTCTTAAAGTTGGATGCAAGATGTTCTTGTGAATCTTAGGTATCCCAAATATTGTTGGGATCCTGGGGTTGTTTTGTGTACAATAGTTAAATTTTACTTCTGATATCTGGTCATTCAAAAGTAGATCCATAAGAACCATATCCATATGTCTGTATGCGATGTTAAGTTCATTACGGGAAATCTGCTGGTACCCTTCCACAAATAAATATCCTAACATGTTTTCTATGTACCTGTCCTGGTCCATGACCACAAGACCACCTCCCTTGTCTGGTTTCATGACTCGAATGGTTTTATTATTAGATATACTATCAAGGAGTATGGTTTCCTCTTTGGTCAAATTGTGTAAGGAATTTGAATTCCGATTTTTAGAAAGTTGTCTAATGTCATTCATACAAATCTTTTGGTACAATTGTATAGTGGGATGTAAAGGAGGGTTACTTACACTTACCTTTTTACAAGAAGTAATGGTAGTATTTCTATTTGCTTCTCCACCCATAGTGGCACTAAAATTCAATTTTCTGGTGAAAATCATAATGTCAAGCAAGGTTTTTTCTATGTTAAAATGTTTGGAGGGTACAAAGTTAAGACCTCTCTCAAAGAGGTTTGCCCAATCCTTGGTAACTGTGACACTACTTAAATTGTAAATTTTGAAGTAATTTTGGTCATTAACAATAATAACTGCCTCTTCATTGTCAGGCAACATATTATAGTTTATTGCCAGTTTCCTCGTCTCCCCCCCACCCCACCCCCCCGTCCTTGATTTTACTGTTGTGGGTTGTGTATTTCCCCCCTGATATGCTGTATTCTGAAGCCTCCTATACTGGTGATTCTGTTCTCGAATTCTCTCTCTCTGACCTCCGTAAGGGTTGTCATAAAGGGATGGGACCTGGGGTGGTGTCACGTTGATATTAATTTTCATCACTAATTTCCTCAAAAAAAAAAAAAACTGTTTTTACTTCACAGGACTCCCTTTTCAGTATTGCACCAGCGCAGTGTAGCCCTATTCAACAAACAGGAACTAGTAATAGAGGAACTAATGCTATTACACCACCAGGCACTTCCCTTTGTTTAGAGGCAGTACACAGAAGAGTGCAGACACAAAGTAATGGATCTGTACAGTGTAACACAACAAATGCATTGAATCTAACTGACTGGATTAACAAGGACAGCATTGGTTTTTCCAACAACATAAACAAACCCATTATACAAGGTACTTTTGAACTTAAACTTAAAACTTTGGAAAAAGAATGTTTAAGACTTAAAAAACTGCAAATTGAGAATCAGTACCTCAGGGAATGCCTCAGATGCGAACAGGTGCCAAAAGGTCTGAGGTACTGGCGTTTTCCTAATGGTTTAACTAACAACAGTGAACTGCATAAAGACTTAATAACTCTGTTTAACCACCAGGGTTGCTTCTGTTGGAACTGTTAGAGACAATAATAAAAAGTTTTAGCATTGCAAGACACAGTTAGCAAACTTGATGCCACTGTGATAAATGATGTTAATTTTTGTGTTAAACTGAATGAATACAACACTGTTTTTGTTAACATTGATAAAAGTTTAGATAAGATAAAGGAGAAAAAGTCTAGAAAGTTTATAAGGGATGCCCAGGATTATGAAGGAGGTCAAGCTTATCCACTAGTTAAAGTACATAACAATACTGGTGACAACAACTTTAATAACATTAATGAAGTCAATGGTGGGGAAATTAATGATGAAAATGAATATCAAAGTGAAACCCCCCAGGTCCCATCCCTTTAGGACAACCATTACGGAGGTCAGAGAGAATTCGAGAACAGAATCACCAGTACAGGAGGCCTCAGAATACAGCATATCAGGGGGAAATACACAACCCACAACAATACAATCAAGGACGGGGTAGGTGGAGGGTGAGACGAGGGAACTGGCAATAAACTATAATATGTTGCCTGACAATGAAGAGGCAGTTATTATTGTTAATGACCAAAACGACTTCAAAATTTACAACTTAAGTAGTGTCACAGTTACCAAGGATTGGGCAAACCTCTTTGAGAGAGGTCTTAACTTTGTATCCTCCAAACATTTTAACATAGAAAAAACATTGCTTGACATTATGATTTTCACCAGAAAATAGAATTTTAGTGCCACTATGGGTGGAGAAACAAATAGAAATACTACCATTACCTCTTGTAAAAAGGCAAGTGTTAAGTAACCCTCCTTTACTTCCCACTATACAATTGTACCAAAAGATTTGTATGAATGACATTAGACAACTTTCTAAAAATCGGAATTCAAATTCCTTACACAATTTGACCAAAGAGGAAACCATACTCCTCGATAATATATCTAATATTAAAGCCATTTGTGTCATGAAACCAGACAAGGGAGGTGGTCTTGTGGTCATGGAGCAGGACAGGTACATAGAAAACATGTTAGGACATTTATTTGGGGAAGGGTACCAGCAGATTCCCCGTAATGAACTTAACATCGCATACAGACATATGGACATGGTTCTTATGGATCTACTTTTGAATGACCAGATATCAGAAGTCGAATTTAACTATTGTACACAAAACAACCCCAGGATCCCAACAATATTTGGGATACCTAAGATTCACAAGAACATCTTGCATCCACCTTTAAGACCTATTGTGGACGGAAAAGGGTCCAAGACTTTAACTATAGCCAAATATGTAGACCTCCAGTTAAAGAACTGTCTGGGGTCTTTTTCTCATATCATTAGAGACTCATGGGATTGTTTGAAAAAAATCAAATAGGAATATTTCAGTGATGACATCATTTTCACTACATTTGATGTCAAGGACTTATTTAGTGCCATTCCACACAAAGAAGGCATTGAAATGTTTTATGACTTCTTATGTCAACAGACCAAGTTTTCACACAACAAAATACTTACATTAAGGACATTGATGGAACTTGTGTTGGAGAACAGTTTTTTGACTTTCAAAGAAGTCTAAATCTCAAAATGCACGCACTCGAGGCCCTTCTCAGTATGGAGAACATCGATGTCTGTGCTGTGACAGAAACCTGGTTCAAGGCTCCTGAGAGCACCCCAGCGCTATCAGGTTTTACCTCATATCATGCGTTCCGGCCCCAAAATCCGGACAATACCAAGAAAGGAGGGGGGGTATCCATATTCATCAAGGACACCCACACCTCAAGACTGGTGGCAACGCACGATGCATCGGAGACCATCCAGGTGCAATTAACCATAGGCAAGACTGCTCTGCAAATTGTAGCATGTTACAGGCCACCCTCACAAACTCAGGAAACTCACATGGCCTTCCTGAAAACACTAGAGGGGATAAATGTATCACCAAACACCATCATACTAGGTGACTTCAATTACCCTAATATAGACTGGGAACACTACTCAAGCCCAAACACCCTAGCCCAAAAGTTCCTGGAATTCATAAACTCAAATGCCATGGAAAAACTAGTCACCATCCCCACAAGAGGAGATAACATACTTGATCTCATCATCACGAACATGGGAGCACAATGTTCAACACCGGAAGTATACCCCTCACTGGTGAGATCAGATCACAAACTAATCTCGCTGGAGGTCCTCATCCCACCCCACCTGAAATAAAAAGACCACAGTAAAGAACTTCTCAAAAGCCGACTTCACACTTCTAAAGACTAGTGTGGTCTCCTTTCAGGCCCCGAGCAGTGGAAAGCAATACTCAAGCCGCTGAATCACTTACAAACGCCTTCTACCAGCACCTGCAGGACTGCATGGATAAGGCAATCCCAAGCAAAACAAAGACTCTTTGTACCAAAGGCAAGCGTCCAGTCTGGTGGACCCCAGCCATAAACAAACTCTACAACAAAAGGAGGAAGCTACTACAAGATAGAGCAAAATCCTTAAAAGGTAAGACACCCTTGATCACTATAAGTAAAAACTAAGAGCTCTCATAAAATCATCCAAAGCAAATTTCGAGAGAAAAATAGCTAAAGACTCAAAAGACAATCATAAGGCCTTCTTTAGCTATGTTAGAAACCTAGGAGGAAACTCCCAGATATGCTCAGAACTAGTTCAAAATGATGTGAAGATTACTGATCCTACAGACATTGCCAACATACTGGCTGACAGGTTCAGTGCAAACTTCTCCCCTCCCCAAAAGGAGAGATATCTATACCAAATGAGTGCAGCCCCCAAACATCTCCAGCGCCCAAGTGAGAACTGCTCTCTCCAAAGCAAAAACACAGCATCCATGGGACCCGATGGTGTCCCCGGCTGTGTGCTCCATGAACTCAATGAGGAATTAAACCCACAGCTAGGACAGCTGTTTAATCAAAGTCTTACCTCTGGATACATTACCCAGGAGTGGCGCACTGCAACTGTGGTCCCACTTCACAAAGGCGGTGCCTCCACAGACCCTGGAAATTACCGCCCATTAGCTTGACAAGCCTTATCTGCAAAGCCATGGAGAGGATCATAATGGACCTCATAAATAAAGACATAGGGAATTTGCAGACTTTGGATCCAACCCAGTTTGGCTTTGTCAAAGGCAGATCATGCCTTTTAAACTTGGTTGACTTTTTGAAACAGTCACCAAAGCCATTGATGAGGGAAAGGCAGTCCATACAGCCTACCTCGATCTGGCTAAGGCCTTCGATACAATACCCCACTCGGGTATCATTGAAAAACTCATCAGCTTAAATGTTAACCCATACATCACAAGATGGGTTGCAAACTGGCTGAGTGACAGAACCCACAGGGTCAGAGTTGCTGGCGCCATGTCAGACTCAAAGCCTGTCACAAGTGGTGTCCCACAGGGCTCAGTCCTGGGCCCACTCTTGTTTGGCATCTACTTTTCCCAAGTACAAGCAAACACAGGAGGGTTATGGCTGACAAAGTTTGCAGATGACTGCAAACTGGGCCATAGTAGAAAACACATCTGACACAGATATCCTTCAGAAGGGTCTCACAGAAGCGGATAACTGGTGCCAGAGCCACGGCCTAAAGTTAAATGCCAAAAATGCATAGTCATACCCTTCGGGAAAAACAAGGTTACCCTAGCTACCAAATAGGTGGCAATCCACTGAGCACAGAAGAAGTTATCAGGGACCTGGGGACCCAGGTTGATAGTAGTCTGTCATTCGACACCCATGTAGCTAAAGTAGTTAGGAAGTCCTTCTACATTGCCCACCTTATCATGAAGGGATTCTCATCTAGATCAAGGGAGGTCATAGTCTCCCTTTACTCATCACTCATCAGACCAATGATTGAGTACAATGCCCCATTCGAATGTATCTGACCCGACACTTGCAGCAGCTGGAGAGGCCACAAAAGTTCCTCACCAAAAGGATAAAGGGTCTCAAAAATCTGTCCTATGCTGCCCGACTGAAAGAACTCCAGCTCTATTCAGTCGCTTACCGCTTGCTCAGAGGTGACCTTTGCCTAACATACAAGGCCATGTCAAACCCAGATTTGATGAATATCCTTCACCTCAAAAAATCTAGATCCATCAGAGCCACAAGGGCGGGAGACTTAAACCTCGACACGGCTATTAATAGGACGTGCTGGAGGGATAGATTCATCACCCAAAGACTCCCTATGCTGTGGAACAAAATCCCGGTACATGTGAGGCAGAGCACCTCGCTGGCCTTGTTCAAGAGAAATCTTGACCAATGGATGGGAGATCGCAGATATACCCCAGGAATTACCTCAGTGTCACTCCTCGACAGAGGCACAGCAAAATAATGGGTATAGTTCCCCATACTAAAGGGGTGGCGTAAGCCACAAAACAATGGGCTAGGCTTATAAATGCCCTCGGGCAGATAGCCTAGTATGAACCTATGAACCTATGAACCTAAAGGTCATTTATTTAAACAAACCACAGGGGTAGCTATGGGGGCAGTGTGTGCACCAGTTTTTGCCAACATTGTTCTGACTCAGTGGGAACTGTGCCAAGTTTTTTCATCTTCAGGGATGTCTCATTGTAAGTTTTACGGTCATTACCTGGATGACATCCTCATTTTTTGGGATGGAGACCGTGACCAGTTGCAAGAATTCCTACTGTTCCTCAATTCGAGCACTACATTCCTCAAATTCTCCATGGAAATTAATTCTGACTCCATTAGTTATTTAGACATCAGAATTAGCAAAGACTACTTTAATAGCGTATTCTTCTCCACCATCTATCGCAAACCTACATTCTCAAACTATCTTCTCGATTTTGAGAGTGGGCACCCTGTACATCAAAAAAGATCCTTAGTCAATGGCCAGGGGGTGAGACTAGCCTGCAAGGTTAGCAGGATGGAAGATTTCCAGAAGGAAAGGGATGTTTTATTGAGTATGCTTTTAAGAAGAGGATATCCGAAAGAATTTGTTACACATTTGTTGGAAGAGATTAGAGGGACATTTCTATCCCTTATTAGGAATTGATATTACCAGATTGTGTGCAGCGTTGGAGAACAGTAACAACCATACTGGTCGTTTTCACAATGGGCTCATCCTCACATACACTCCACAGTTCCCACTGATTCGGGACATTGTTTTCAAAAACTGGTTCATCCTCAACAGTGATGAAAGCATAGGTCAGAAGGTTGGTGAAGCCCCTGTAGTGGTTTTCAGAAAGGACACCAGCATCAAGAACATCCTTGAAAGAAATTAATTTAGTAGTACCACTGGTAGACTGGGTAAAATGACTAAATGTGGGCAGTGAAAGCAGTGTAAGCACATATTAGAGGGAGACAGGGTTTTACTCAAAGGTTATGGATGGGTAAGATTATTTCAGAAATACAATTGTGGTAGTAAAAAAGTCATTTATGCCAGCATTTGTCAGACTTGTATGTGTTTCTATATCGGAAAAAACAAAAATGCTTTTAGAACTCGCATTTATCAACATATTTATGATGTAGATAAATGTAACATTACAAATGCATTAGCCAAACATATCAAGCTTCACCCAGGTCATTATTTTAAGTTTATAGTTCTTGAACAGATCATCATAGATGAAAGGGGTGGCCCTATTGACCATTTACTGGAAGATAAAGAACTATTATGGCAACTGAGAGTCAATGCCACCACTAGCCCAGGGCTTAATGATATGGTTTCACTTAGCAGTTTTTTTAAATTAAAAGCAGACTTCTGCATTGAAATATTTCATATCTTTTACAACCATGACAAGAATGTTATTGATTTTATTTGTTCTTGGTTTTGAAAATATAGTTATAAAGAGATATAACACCTATGGTCAAAATTTACATGACTTGCTAGCAAAATGCATTAAGGGAGCCTGTGCCTTTAAAAGTGGATGTACATTTTACAGTTTTTTAATTGATTTATTGCACTGGTTATATAAGACTCAGTGTGTAACTTGATTTTATTCTGAAGAAGTCATAGTTAAAAATTGACGAAAGTGCTCAATAAAATTTTACTTTTTCCTGGTCGTCTAGTTTGCTTTGTATTTTCTTACATCTGAAGAAATCCCAATCCCTCCGCACCACGTGCTCCAGAAACCTCAACCTCATTACCACAATCAACAAAACATGCTGGAGGAACAGGTTCATAACCCAGAGACTGCCCATGCTATGGAATAGACTTCCCATACACGTCAAACAGAGCACCTCACTGGCCCTCTTCAAGAGAAATCTTGATGAGTGGATGGGAAACAGAAAATTCATCCTGGGGATCACTCCAGTGGCTCTACTCGACAGAGGCACTGGGAACTAAGGTCGGGTGGCAGGATGCCAGGGTAATCCTATGGGCTAGGCTTGTAAAGGCTCCAGGGCCATTAGCCTAGTACACACCTATGAACCTATTAACCTATACACCCCTAACAGTCTATCCAGTAGCTAAAGATTTTGGAACATACATAGACGGTGACCTAGCATTTCACCAACATGTGTCTACTTTTGTAAGTCTTTTTATATTGTTCAAGTTGTAAGCAAAAGCATAGCAACTCAGTGCAGAGATGTCATGGTCGAGCTACACTCAGTCCTCTTCATTCCCATCATTGAGTATAATGCCCATTTGGTATGCACCTGACTAGACATATGCAACAACTAGCGCAGTCACATACGTTACTCAGAAAGAGAATACAGGAGCTAAACCACATGACCTACACAGATCACCTCAAAGCTCTGTTGCTGTATTTGGTGTCTTATAAAGTATTAAGAAGTAATCTGTGGCTGGCCTATAAGGCATCCTCTGATCCAGTACGAATGGACCTACTATACATATGTAAGGCAAATGGTATCAGAAATACCATTTGACTAATGTGTGTCCATAACCTCTTCTGCAACATAAGCAGAATAGTTTTGAGGGGCAAGTGCATATCTCAGGGGATACCACTACTCTGGAATAGACTCCCCATCTACATAAAATAATACATCTGCATAAAATAATAATTGTCTTTTTTAGTTTTAAGAAACTGCTCCCAGCATTTAGTCAAAATTAACAAAACAAAGCAGGCCTTACTCTTTTCTCTTAAAATCAACCAACATTTAGGGATTCAAATGATAGCAATTTGTTTTGAGAAGTCACCCTTCCAGAGATGGACACCAGACATTTTTTTAAATAGGTATAAAGCCTAAACAAATAAAATAGCCATGTCAAGTATTACTATTTAAATAAGTAAAAAAACTTTAGTCAAAATAAATAGGTTTAATACTTTAATTCAAAGAAAATATGCAGCCAGAAAAATGTTGAATTATAGATTCCTCATAAGCATTGTAACTTGAACTTAGTTTCCAAAGACATTGCCCAAGCAAAGCAGGGACTCCTGTAGTTTCTGCACATCTGTTACCTTTTTGAATTAATTTCCAGTATGTCTAGAATAAGTCCCTGAACAGGATTTTGCATGATTTTAGATTGAATTTTAAAATATGTTATACCTGAGGAATGTCATCTTTGGCACCAATAGGACACATAGATGGCATAATACTACCAACTGTGATGTCAGGGTGGATATCACCAATGGAGTTTGAAATCCATCACTGCCAGCTAAGAGTAAAGTAATAGCAAGAAAGTGCACACAGGTGCATTTCAATAATTAATTCAAAAAATACAACCTAGCCAAAAGAGCATAAAGGAAATGTGCATTGCTGTTCTGGGCACAACGCCCAGACTAGACTGCACACACATCACTTAACAGAGCTGAGTCTTTGGCCAAGCACCCCTGACCCCTTTCTTACTCCTTTCTCTCTGTGAACGCTTTATCCATGGTCATTGCCTTTCGCACAAATGATTACACATATGCACATGCATGAAGACCCAGGGAAGGGCTGGCAGAATTCCCCAATTACAGCTTTCTTCCTGACATGTAATACTGCCACAACTTTGGATTAGGTGCCGAGACATCTGATTACCATCTGATCTTAATACATTCCTGTATACAGTGGATATTAGCCGCTACTTAAATAATAAAGAAACTAGTGAAAATTAACAGTATGTAAGATGACACACACATGGAAATGAAAAAAAAAAGTAGTAAAATAGTCAGGGTGCACACACAAAGTCTAAGCTCCAGACACTTATCTTACCTGTCCGTATCTTTAGAAATACTGCCCCTGCCATAATTTAGATAAATTAATACATAATCTTCAAATAGATACTTTTCTTTTTAAATGGATGCATCACATGGATAAGTCAAGATAACAACAAAGCAATGCACAGCATAGCACACAGTTACATTCAGTGATTTCCCCAATTTCGGTGGTCATAAAACTGAATCATCTTCTTGTCAATATCCTCAGTTTATACTGTAGAAAACAAATAGTTAGACCAGTTCTTCTATTTGTCTTAGCAAAGTTTCACAGGAACAGATGTTTAATCATATCAGTCCTGCACCAATAGACATTTTCACTGTATATCCAGCCTGCGTCTTTTCTTTTACTCCAGCCTTATATGCCTTAGTGATATGTATGCCATTAATCCATCAGAGACTGCAGAAGTTACATCTCAAAACAAGAGTTCCTGGTCTTTCATCTCTTTTATCAAATTCACAAGAGGTCAACAAGTCTGGAGACTCAGTCTTTAGTCTTTCTCCAATCTTAAAACCTTTTGATACTGCTAACAAACTTTACTGTAGTATCCTTTTACATCTTTTGTAATGCCTGTTCAATAAAAAAAATCCATAGTCTCCCTATGTTTATGCTTTATGTGTGTATTTCCCCAAAAAGGGAATATTATGGCATATATCTAAATGTGACTGATGGCAAGTTCTTCCTTGGAACTAACAAATGCTGATGCACTTCTTCTGGCTCCTTTTTAGGAATCCACTATGAATAAGAACACTTTTTCCAACACACAGGCTCCTTCTGCCCTTGTGGATTATGATCCCCATCCTTATCACCCTCATTTTTATAAACTGGGACCTGAGAGTTGTGCTTGCCTTAACTCTGTCTTTATAGTTCTTCCCAATACTCCTCATAACAGGAGTATAGTACTTTTTAACTTCTCATATTTAGGTTTACTACTATCAACCATTACTTTCCTTGAAGTGATTTTTTTTAGGGGAACTCTAGTACCCTCTGACAGCTATGGCTTCCATTCAGGTTTTTAGCTACCAACAACCTCTTTTTCTGAATGGATACAGCACCTCTGTATATAAGATGTAGACTCTTGTGACATTTCATTCCTGCTACCTTTCCATTGTGGTTATCTCCATACTTGGTTGCATATGGCTGAATGTACACAGATTACTGTGTGATCTAAATCATCACCTATTGAAACATCTTCTAGGGCAGTGATGGCGAACCTTTTGGGTTTGGCATGTCAAAAGCTCCTGGCACAAAATAATTCAGTGCACTTCACATGAGCAACAAATGCAAAAGCACTGTCTTTCGTAACGGGTGTTGGTGATCACTGACGTGCCTCCCAAAAGGTCATGGCATGTGTCACCTTTGACACACGTGTCATAAGTTCACCATCACTGTTATAGAATATCATCAAACACTGCCATTTATTTATCTCCCTATTGCTCTTCCCAGTCCAAATACACTCAGATCAATATCACCCACAAAACCTGTTCTTCCTGGCTGTAGCAGAATTGGTCTTCCTGGGCAGGTAATATTTCTCTTCAACAACTGCAGGCTTAACAATAACAATATCTTATTCAGTATCTGTCTTAAAAATAGTTTCCCTGTCCTATACCATTATAGGGTACAAGTCCTTGTAATAAACTGGAACCATTACACTCACACTGATACAGTATTACCACTGTTACCAATTAAATTGTGATGAACAGGCTAATAATTCCCCCTGCTGATGGAGACAGGCTACATGGTTTATTCACACATCACTGGTACCAGCAAAATACAAAAGCCAATTAGCCTTAATTGTATATAGTAAAGATGTACTGCTGTCTTGGGTAATAGCCAACATTTGACCAACCTAGATATGATAAACACTGTACAGATACATATTGGAATTATAATAATAGGCTCCACAGGCTTTTACCCATTCACCCACCTTAGAACTCTCCCTGTGCCATTCAGTGCAACTTTATCAGCAGTAATTAAAACCTGACCAAAGTTATCTCACACACATCCACCCATCATCACGACACACACACACACACATGCACACATGCACACACACACACACACACACACACACACACACACACACACACACACACACACACACACACACACACACACAAGCTATTTTTCAGAGTGATGTGGGAGTAAATGGTGACCGTCCATTGGTAATTTCTCCTCCCCAAGTTTAAGATATTTTTCTACCAGTTAGACCAAACTTATAAAAGAAAACATGCTTTACTGTTTGCCCTTAAAATGTCAATTAACTCTTAGTAGTTACCCTTCAAAGGACAGACACTGCACAATTTGGTACAAGTATAATGCATAAAATATTATGCTAAAAATGATATATGAACATTAACTTGAAATAGATGCATTTAAGCATTTTCATTCCAAGTAACTATGGAGACTGTGAAAGTCTTACCCAATTGAAAATATAATACTCATAAAATACAGAAGATGGTCAGATGAAATCTGTCTAACATCTAAACTAGAAGTTACTTGCTTTTAGCTAAAGATATATCGTCTTTATTGTTTCTCACTTTTTCATCCAAAACAGAATTTCAGAGGCAACATAGCTTGGGCTGTGTCTCCTAGAGTGTATCTTAGCAGCAGAGCAGTAACTTGTGTAAGTTATGTCCTTCTGTTACATTTTTGAAATAACAATCAGCCCCTCTATGTCTTCCAGAATAATTTCCTGCAGTTTTAGTGTGAACTGTAGGAGATGCTTTATCTGTTTTTATAGTTACATACATCTGAGGTAGGGGGTAGCGTGTCAACAAACTACTGTCCAAATAATGTGTCATCATTATGTGACCCAGTCTGAGTCTTCAAGTCACAACAGTTGCAATACTGCACATATTTACACATTGACAAAAGCAGTAAGCATTATTTCATGAATTACATTTTACTCAAAACCCAAACAAAATGCCATTTGTTTTACAAGTATGTTTTAAATGATTATTTACTAAAGCAAACACATTTTAGCATCTTTTATCTTTTAAACTTGGTTATGGGGTGTGCAATATTTTGGTCTGATGAAGGTAACTGTGAAAGCGCTTACCTGTTCTTGTGCACTGGGTTTATTTTAATAAACCTGCTTGAAGTTTACTTTTATGGTCTTTCTACGTGTTTGCTATGTTGTACACACTGTTGGATTATTTTATTTAAGCTTCTTTTCATTCAGTGAGGCATTTATCCTTTGGAGTGCTGTTTGGTTTTGTTTTATTAATTTTTATAATAGTTTTGACATAAAATAGTCCCTTATTTAATTATTAATTTATAGAACATTATTGTTGCTATGTATTTCTTTTCCATTAATAACATTTTATTGGAATGTTCTAAATTATGAAAACTATAATATTTTAAAGAGAACAATTACATTTATATGTTTAGTAATGTAATGTTCATTTGTCTTTGTTTTCTGTAACATAAAATATTATATGGGCATTGAATGGACATGATGTTGGTTTAAAATAAGTTGTTTCTGTTTACAGATTTTCTGATTTTTTGATTGTTGGTTGTTTTGATGATTGTTTTTTGTTCCTATAGTGTTGTTTCTTATGCTGATGATGTATATTGCTCCATTGTTTTCTGTTTTCATTTGTTGGTGTCCAGTAGTTTATAAGGCTTGCTTCTGACTTGTGTCCAGTAATTGATGTTATTTCTCTAGGGCATAGTCCTGCTTCTGTGAGGATTTGTATAGCAGTCACTCTTATACTGTGGTTGGTATATCTTCTGGTAAGATTTGCTAAGTCGCTTATCCGTGGCATCATGTTTCCTAGGTAATTTTTTCCCATAGGTTCTCTGGTGTACCAGCATGTATGAAGATTAAGATGGTGCTCTGATATTTTCTTTGGATATAAGAATAATGCTGGTGGGTTTTCTGGTAAATTTGCAATGTATTTCTGATATGATGCTACTAGGCATAATGGATTATCTTTTTGTTCATAGAGGTGACCTCTGTATCATTGTTTTTTATTTTCAGTTGTGTTTTTGTGGTTTTTAGTTTCTTTATTCATTGTTAGTGTCAAGTATTTTGTTCCTGTGGAATCTGATAGTATTGTGGAGCATTCTGGTTTCAGCTGCCTTTGTCCTCCTCTCCCTCTTCTTGCCATGTAGAGCTGTAAATCGAACCAGACCTTTCTGACAAGACTTTGAGCTGTGTTTGGTGACAGTGCTTTGCAGTATCTTATTTTTTTCATATCTTGTTTTGAAATTGCAGGATGATGACTTGCATTATCTTGTTTTTTTTTTTCTTAGCTTTTTTATCATGGAGTGTAGTATATTGTTTGTTGTTTTGAATAATGGGTCTGTTAAAATGTTTATTTTTCTGTCATTATTTGCATCATTTAAGGCTCTGTTTAATCTAGCTCTTAATGATATATAGCTGTGCACTGAATATTCTTTGCCATTGGTTGATCTTATTTCAGTTTAAAATAGTTTTATGAGGTCAGCAATTTTTTGTATGCTGTTGATTTTTAAGTTTATTTCTATGTTTTTGTGTTGAGCCCATTCATATAATGTAGATACCGCTCATTTTGTGTTTTTGTGAGTATTTTCTTCTTTACTGTAGTGTTCTATTTTTTTAGTTCTTCATGTGATACTGTTTGAAGTCTGTTGTTAGATTTAGTGTTAGAAGAATTTGATGAAGTGGATTGTTGACTGTCTTCATTTTCGTGTTCCCAAGTTGTCAGTATTTGAGGTTATGGCTTACTTATTACCACTGTTTCATTGTTTGGTGTTGCTTCTGATGTTTCTTGGGTGTTTTATGTCATTTTCTGAATTTTTTGTTTGATTTGGAGATAGTGGTGCTGTTTATATTTTCTGTAGTTGGTTCTTCTTGTATTTCTTTATCATCTCCATTGTCTGTAGTGTAGGTTCTTCCCTCTTGGTTTTCTTCTGCATAGGCTGTATATGTTCTTTTATTTTCTTTCTTATTAATATCTTCTAGGAGATTATTTAAGTCAGTTGAGTCAAATAGCTGAAATGATATACCAAATGGGTTTGACGTTTTCTTCTTTTTCTTGTTTCCTTTATTTTTATGTCAAGCTTTTCTTCTGTTACAGCTGTTGTGTAGTGTGCTGCTCTGATTTGTGTTGCTAGGTTATGAGGTTATGTGACCATCTATTTTGTTTGGGTGTTTAAAATTTTATATATATAAGTATATGTGCATAGAGATTAATGGTCATTTTTTTGTGTGTGATATTATAGCAATAACCCACGCCTGGGTGTGGGTAATGCTAAATTTACCCACGGTTGGCGTGGTTTGGTCCCGAGGGCGAAGCCCGAGGGCCCAAACAAAGCCAACCATGGGTAAATGTAGCATTACCCACACCCAGAAGTGGGTTATTGCTATTATACCATGACATTATTTAAGAAAAGAAACTATTACTTTTCTTAAATAATGGCATAGTATAATGCCTGTTTACTGCCCTTCCGCAGATGTCTGGCATCCGCGGCAGTTCTGATGTACTGCGCGCCTGCGCAGTACATCAGAGCTGTGGGCAAAAGCAACGGAGAAAGCAAGATCTCCGTTGCTTTTTTTTTAGTGTTTCGCTATGTTAAATGAGATCTCCGTTGCTTATTTTAAAGCTGTCTCGCTATGTTAAACCCATTTAACATAGCGAGACAGTGTTTTAAAAAACCGAGTTATACTAATGGAAAAAAGTCCTTGGCGACCTGACCTTTTTCCATTAGTATAACTCGATTTACAACGGGCACGCTGGCCAATCAGCGTGCACGTTTTGGGGGGATCATGGTATAATAATGTAGTTTCAAAGTTTATGTGTTGTTATAAGTTTTGGCCACTAGATGGCACTGTCTATATTTCTTTACATTGCTTGAACTGGTTTTGGTCTATGTTAACCTGCATACTACTGAAAGAGAAAGATTACTGTGTATGCTTACCTGCTGGTTATTTAAGGTTAGTTTTTATTATATTATTGAGGGACAATGGTTTTGAAATATGGATAAAGTTTAAATATTTCATTTACAGAGTTACAAAGTTGTTTGAATTACCTTCCTTTTAATGAGTGGTACAATGTTTTTCACTGTAGATGTTTTTCAATCTCTTTCAACTTTCTGGTTTAAAAGCCTGTGTTTGCACTTGTTTCCCGCCTTTCCTGTAACTAGTCTAGTCCAGATGCAGATTTTCTGTATCCAGGACTGTTTGTAAGCTTCTGAGAGGTGCTAAAGTCTGCTCTTCAAATTTTTACCTTAGATCTGCTAGTTCTCTCCTCTCCTGCGCTTTTACTAGCTAATTAGTCTAGCACTTTACCCTACCAGACTTCTTGTAGCAATTATTGTAGCACACAAAAGTGCTGCCAGCACTAAACATTCTACAAGGAAACAGCTCCAGTACTTATTATTAATGCTCACCCCTCCAGGCATGTCTAAAGGTCAGTTCCATGTGCTTTCTCCTAATTAACCTGGTGAACTTGGACATCCTGATGCAATGCAGCAACTGCCTCATGTACACCGACAACCCTCTCCTCTTACCTCCCAACACTCAGACTTGCAAGAGATGCACTTATATATCCAAACTGGAAGCCACGCACTCTCCAGCCAAGATCGAAATAGCTAGTCAAGAGGAGAAGGTCAACACTTGCACCACACCATATGGAACACATAGCCTTCCAGAACACACACCAGCACTTCCTTCACATAAAAACATAAACCACACACCCACCTTCGCAGAGGCTCTCAATAAAAATCTACCCAAACAGCAGAGACCTCCAAGGCAGAAGCGCACTTGACCACCACAGCACAACACCAATCACGAGATGCATAACTCTCCTAAACAGTGTGCCACTTAACCAAAGCCCCTAAGGCAAAACAGCATGCCCAGCACACCAGTCATAGGTGACTTGATAGTGAAGCACACTGATGTCACACTCACTAGGCTGAATAAGGAGAAAGTAACAGTCAACTGCCTGTCAAGTGCCAGGATTAGACACATAATTCACGCACTCAGGTCCTTCAACAACAGGTACAAATATGACTCTGTCATTGTACATGTGGATGCAAATGACCTGAGATGTACCTCCCTGGACTATGTGAAAAGAGACATGGAGGACCTCTCGGATTATGTAGCCCAGGTGGGTATGACCCTAGCCCTGAACAGCATCCTACCATTACCCAGAATGTTACCACAGTAGAAGCAGAAAATGATTGAGTTCAACAACTGACTAAGTTTTTGGTGTCATTCTAAGGGGATCCAGTATCTGTCTGCCTGGGATGATGATTGACTGACCTCGATACTTTGCAAAAGACGGCCTGCATCTGTCATCCCTGGGCTTTCAGATACTGGCCAAGGCTCTTGCCACCCCTATAGTGCCTTTTTTAGGTGGTGTTCCAGAGACCAAATTACCACCATAACAACTACAAACAAATGCAATCTGAGGGTAATGCTGCTCAATGCTAGAAGTCTAAATCTTAAAATGCACTCACTCGAAGCACTCCTTAAAATGGAGTACATCAACATTTGTGCTGTGACAGAGACCTGGATCGAGGCAGCAGAAAGCTCCCCTGTGCTACCAAGCTATAACTCATTCCACAGCTCTATACCAACAGTAAACTCCTCCCTGGTTAGATCTGACCACAAACTAATCACCTTGGAAATCCCCCCCCCCCCCCCCCCCCACAAAGGTAACTACCATGAAAAACATCTCCAAAGCTAGCTTTGGGCTCCTAAAATCAGAGGTGGCTAACTTCACGTCACCCATGCAAATGGAGAATAGTTGCATGACCACCGAATCATACACCAATGCACTGTATGAACACGTACACAAATGCATGGATCTCGCCATGCCCAATAGAACTGAGATGCTCTCCTCCAAAAAAAAAGAAGCCAATCTGGTGGTCTCCTGCCATAAATAAACTATACAACAGAAGGAGAAAATTGATGCGGAATAAGGTGAAGTCCCAAGATTGGAAAAACTCCCTTATCAGCCTCAACAAAAAGTTGAGATCCCTCATCAAATCCTATAAAGCTAGCTATGAAAACAGAATTGCAGCAGATAGTAAAGACAACCACAAGGCCTTCTACAGTTATGTAAAGAATCTCCATGACAATACCCAGATTTGCCCTGAGCTACTGCCCAATGGTGCCTCCTATACCAAGCCAACAGATGTTGCCAATATACTGGCCGACAGATTCAGTGCCAACTTTACCCCTCTCCCCCCAAAGGACCAATCACAATACCAGTAGATTGCCAAGCACCCAGTATTACTGCAGCACAGGTTAAAACTGCACTGTCCAAGGCCAAGAATACAGCTTCTATGGGACCTGACAATATCCCTGGCTGTGTTCTACATGAATTACAGCGTGAACTGGCACCTCACCTGTGTGCCCTGTTCAATCACAGCCTCACCTCAGCTTTGTCCCTACCAAATGGTGCACTGCTATAGTCATCCCTCTCCACAAAAGAGGAGTGACTACAGACCCTGGGAACTATTACCCCATTAGCCTGACAAGTCTGATATGCAAAGCTATGGAATGCATCATCATGGACCTAATAAACAAGGATATAGGGACTATCCAAACTCTGGATCCCACACAGTTTGGTTTTGTGAAGGGTAGATCATGCCTGTTCAACCTGGGTGGCTTCTCTGAGTCAGTCACTAGAGCTGTGGATGAAGGCAAGATGGTTCATACAGCCTACCTTGATCTGGCCAAGGCCTTTGATACTATTCCCCAATCAGGAATCATAGAAAAACTCACTTAGCTGGGCATTAACGCCTATATCACTGGGTGGGTTGCAAACTGGCTCACAGATAGAATCCAAAGTGTGAAAGTAGCTGACTCCAAGTCAGACTGCTGAGCAGTCATGAGTGGAGTCTCACAGGGATTGGTCCTGGGTCCTCTCCTGTTTGGTATTTACTTCTCAGAAGTCCAAGCCAACAAGAAGGGACTCTGGTTGACAAAGTTCGCAGATTATTGCAAGTTGGGAGCCATTATTAACTCCCCAAGTGATGCTGACATCATACAGAAAGGCCTCACCGAGAGCAATGACTGGTGTCAGAACCATGGCCTTAAGGTCAATGCCAAAAAAATGTGTCATCAACCCCTTTGGGAAAAACCCAGTTCCCATGAATTCCCACATTGATGGTAGTTCACTGAACACACAAGGTGTTATAAGAGATCTGGGAACACAGGCTGACAACAACCTCTCTTTTGACCACCACATTGCCACTGTGGTCAGAAAGTCCTTCTATGTGGCACATCTCATTAATAAGGGTTTTGCATCCAGAAAGAAAAAAGTCATTGTCTCCCTCTACACTTCCCTCATTAGGCCAATCATCAAGTACAATGCCCCATTTGGCATGTACCTCACTAGACACCTGCAACAACTGGACAGGCTGCAAAAGTACTTCACAAAGAGGATCCTAGGCCTTAAACACTTGTCCTATATGGACAGACTCAAAATAAATCCAGCTATTCTCTGTCTCATATCGCCTACTTACAGGTGATCTCTGCTTGACTTACAAAGCCATATCTGACCCAGCTCTGTTAGAAATGCTACATCTAAAGAAATCCCAATCCCTCCACACCACCCACTCCAGAGACCTCAGCCTCATTGCCACAATCAACAGAACATGCTGGAGGGACAGGTTGATACCCCAGAGACTGTCCATGCTATGGTATAGACTTCCCATACATGTCAAACAGAGCACCTCACTGGCCCTCTTCAAGAGAAATCTTGATGAGTGGATGGGAAATAGAAAATTCACCCCAGGGATCACTCCAGTGGCTCTACTTGACAGATGCACTGGGAACTAAAGTCAGGTGGCACGATGCCAGGGTAATCCTATGGGCTAGGCTTGTAAAGGCTCCAGGGGCATTAGCCTAGTACACACCTATGAACTATAGCTTGAGTATTTAATCCTCGATGAGTTGATAGAACCTGTAAATTGTATCGTGAGCAGCTATTTTTTTTTTTATGAGACACTATTGAATGTACAATGGGTTTTGTAATATGGCTCTTGTTATTATTTCTTTTTATATTTACATTTTTGTTGTTTTGAAGGCATTTGGTTATGAAGGTTTGTATGTTTGCTTAGGTGTTGGAGTGCTTGTTGAACTTTTATTTTGTATATTTTGAAAAGGTTAATGTGATATTGTCATAGGAAATGTTTAGTTATGCTCGCTAAGTATAAAAGATCTTTTAGCGAGCGAAAAAAAATGGCCGCTGTTTCTTTTTTTTTTTTCAGTGTGAGTTTCACGGTGGTATAATATCCTGCCGTGAAGCATTGCATTTGTTTTTGAGTGGGCATTACTTGTTCATTAATACCCTGCTGAAGAACGATCATTCTCCAATGTGGTATTAATGTCTCAAATTTCCATTTTCTAACCATGCTTAAGGCTCTCAGGTTTAATATATTGCATACAACATTAGAAAACTACAAGATCATCTTTGATCTGACTGTAAAGCCTATTATTTTAATGCCTTTTAAGTGTATTGCAAATATTACTGTTGTTTACTTTTTGTCTATGCCACTTCTAATATCTTGGAAATCTGTCTATCTCATTGTTTTTTCCAGGTTCTTAGTCTGTATTTCATTGATTTGCACTGTATTAATTTATTCATATATGCCCTCCACTTTTAGTCTTTCATGTAAATTCCCATTTCATCCCAATTAATTATGTGTCAGAAACTTACTGTTCACTAGTTTTCTGCTTCTGAATAGTATTTTAAATTTCTGTCTTAATCCTTAATTGGCAAATGATGTTCCATAGGGTGTGATTAGCCCCTTATACTATAGGTGTAACTGACACTTGTAGCCACAATGCAGTTACCTCCTCCAGAGTCTGCTGTATTCATTGTTCATATCTTTATTTTCCTCTTCTAAGATTTACTTTTGCTTCCATGTATTGAAGACATAACCACTTCAGCATACCTTACATATTCAGTATCATGTCTTTCAAATTAGATTTTTTTGTATCTTATTTTCCTCTACACATTTCTTGACAACCATTAGCCCTCCCATGACCTGATAATTGAATTCATTCACAATGGGGAGACAACTGGTCAAGGTTGGCCATCATCAAGATAATAATTACTTTTTTTTTCTGGTCTGGTCTTAACCCATCCCCTCGGTGGTTGTCATGCATGCTTGTGGATGCAATAGTCAACTCTACCTTTTTCTGAGGATATGTACATTCCTGCCCATGCCCCATAAACGCAAGCATGCTGATATAGCTTAGAAGAGTCATTAAAGTGCCTCTGGCCCATATACTACATGTCATGCATCTCTCTTTCCAGTAGGTGCTGACATTTAAGTGGGTCAAACAACCTCCCTCCCCTATATGGGAAAGTCAGCACTGTTCACTCATCCTATCTTTCCTCATCAGCTCCTCTAGTGTCTGTATGTGCTGTGTCTTTAAGAAGCATATCAAGGACTGAATATGCACATATAAATACCAGGCACGTGCTATTTCCAGTGCCATGTTGAGAGTGCTGCCAGAGAGCAAGCATGTATGATTGCAGTAGTTAGTTTGTATATAAGTTACTTAAGTTAAAGTGAGTAAACTTCTATCATGATGTGTTTGTATATAATAAAGCTGCTTGAACAGAACCCATGAAGACTCTTCTATTGTGTTCAAAGTAGGAGAGCGATATGGTGTCAGAACCAGGATTGCAGAGAATAATATTCAGAGCCATGAGGTGCAGAGATGACAGTGAAGGTAAACTAAGAGAAATGGGCATGAAAAAGAGACAGAAAAGAAGCAAAGGTAATAAGAATATGCACAAACTACTTATTTCATAAAAAGGAGAAAACGGGGCATTACAAGTGCATAAAATGCATTATTAAACAAGTGAGAGGCAAATAAAGTTTACTAACTAAGGGAAATGTTTAAAGTAAGCATGTTTAAAGGCAAAATTAGCATATTTTAAGGCAAAACATGTATGTTAAAGGCAAAATGGGCATGTTTAGAGTAAAATGAGCACAAGAAAACTACAATGGGCCTTAAAAGAGATTAAACAAGCAAAATGAATATAATAAGGGCAAAAAGGACACACTAACCATAAATAAAGCAAGGTGACTGCATATTTTTTGGCAATGTGCTGTGTTTTGTCATAACTATGGTTTCATATTGTATCAAAGGCTTAACTAAAGTTATACTAAGTTTTTCAAAGTGTGTAAAAGTGCTTATAGTGTGTGCTTATTATTGTGCATGTTGTGATGCCTGTGCACTGGCCCAGTAATTAAGGAGCCTCAATCCTCACCAGTAACACCAGTGATGGGCATCCACATTGGTAAGGATAACAGATACACACACAGTAAAGTACAATTTGCCTTAAGAACACACAGAGATCACAGTCAGTCTGGGGCTAGTTTCTCCCTTTCTCTCCAGATCTCCAGTAAGACTCCCTACTGGCACAGCTATAGGGTATAGATCTCAGCCGAGTAGTCAAGCCAAAACCTCCAGTGCCCTCTCTGTCCAACCAGTGCTTCATGTCCCTGCCCAAGTAGCTGACACACACACACTTTGAAATTTGGTTTGTATACAAACACACAGATACTCCTGAGGAAGGCTGGCACAGGTTCTCCAGCTATTCCCCCTCCTGCCAGGCTATAAGGTAGTAATCACTGCCACCCACTACTCTTATCAGCTACTAAAAAGACCCTTACCAAAGGGTGTCCAATTATTACTATGCAATATTATTATCCAATTAGTAAGTGTGATGAACAGCAAGGCTTGTTTGGAGTGGTTTTGTACAGTATCACTATATACATGCAATGTACTCTAGAGCTTAAATTATCTCTACACAAAACAGCCATGGTTGAAAGGTTTAAAAATATTTAATAATAAAAGCAGAAGACAAATCTCAATTCAACACAGTGCTAGTCAAGAGTTCAGAAATCACAGGAAAATGCTTAAAATAATACTGTAGAATAGTCTGACATAAATATAGAAAATAGCTAGACTAAATCTGACGAATTCCTATCTAAAAGCAATCACTGTTCTAAATAAACTTACATATAGAGCAAAGGCAGAGTACTGGTGAGTGGTAAGTTCTGAAGACAAATGCAAAATGCTATTTCTTTCTCTCTGAGATCTCTTAAATTGGTAATGCATCACTGCTGACTCATTTTCGATTACATCATTCTTCTCTGGTTCCCAGGCTAACAGAAACTAAGAGTTTTAACATTTCTTTGATCTTCCACCTGGCCAGGAAACTACAGCAATAAAATACATTATATGAGTAAAATCTAGCAATTAACTCTGGTCTCAAAACAATAAAAGGAATTCCTCAGTCCAGACATTATATCTCCCAGCTTTGAGATCAAACAGTCACACAATGCTTGACTTATCAGCTTTCTTCCAGGAGAGTACTATGATTACATTTTTAAAGTTCAACATTTAATGCAGTTTTCTTACATTTAAGAGGACAAGCCTGTGGATTATATTCATATTTACAATCACATAGAATTATCTACAAAATTCTATCTAGCTAGGCTGGCAGCCTTCACATATCTTCACACATGTATTTCGAAGAGTTTATTTGTGTGCAAAGTCCAACCATTTTGTGAAGTACAGTTAAAGTATAGCCATTTTAAAATGTTTCTTGTGCTGAGTGTGTCCGTTCTCAAAGTGCAACCATTACAGAGTGCTTCTTGCACTGTAGAGAATTGCCTACAAAGGTAAAACCATTCCGGGAAAATTTCAGTGTGCTGTGTACAGTTCATTTGGAAAGTGCTATTACTTTGAAACGTTATTGACTCTGAGCTTCTCTTTCCCAGTTTATTTGCATAGTGAATTTATTCGATATGTTTCTTACACTGGTAAGAGGTGATTTTTTGCAATACAGTAATTTCAGGAGTATTACATTACGTGCTAGACTTATTTTGCAAAGTTCAGTTACACAGAGGCTTATTGTGCTATTGGGCAAAGTTACAAGTATTGGCATAAATTCCTGGCATATATGTATGTGCATGTGTTCGTGTTTATGTGCAAAGCCTTTCACTGGTATGTGTTAATATGGCAGATGGATTTCGAAAGCTCTTTCCACTTGTATTTGATCAGAATATTGCCGAGAAGTGGAGAATATTTGAGCAAGAGTACGATATTTTTATACAAGCAGCTTATTCAAATAAAGATGCATGCACCAAGGCATTCATTTTGCTAAACCTAGTTGGGTCAGATACCACAGAGAGAGAGTATTCATTTGTGTATGCACCAACAGTATATGAGGGAGAAGGTGAAAACCATCATATTGTTGTTCAGGCTGAATCAAGGGAAGACCATGAGTGTTTGAAGTGCGAGTTCAGAGAAATGTGTAATCCCCAGACAAATATTACACTAGACAGGCATTTGTTTTACACAAGAGATCAAAAACCAGGGGAAACTTTTGCAGCTTATGTAACTGATTTGAGAAACAAGGCCAAAACATGTTGGTTTGGTGACTTAAAAATGAGTTAATAAAGGACAGGCTCATATGTGGTATTTATAGTGCTGCTGTGAGGAAGATTTTGCTTTGTGACAGTGATTTAATGTTGGGTAAAGCCATTGAGATTTGACAAATCCATGAAGTGACAGAAAAACACACAAAGATGCTTGCAAGCGACAAGAGCATGATTTCAGTAGGTTCCAGAGCAAATTTAGATAGCATGCAACACGTGGCAAACAGAAATAGGCCAACTAAGCACATGGCAGCCACAATGCCTGCTGGCTCACCAGGGAAACCACATTGTTTTCTAGCAAGTTCTAAGACCAGTTCAGTTAAAGGAGCATGTTCCTCAGTGCAGTAGAAGCATGAATCAGCAAAACCCAAGTCCAGCTTTATTGTTAATTGTCACAACTGTGGTGCAAATCATGAGTCTAAAAAAGAGAAATGCTTGTTGTTTGGTCAGCAATGTCACAAGTGTAAAAAATAGAACAATTTCCAAAACTTTGGCAAATCAAGTAAACCTCGCACAGTTGTAAAGAAAGTTCACACAAAAAAGCAGGTTGATCAAGTGGAGATGCAGCAGTCAACTTTCTGTGTAGATGGTGTATCATTAGTTGGTGAAAGAGCTGATGCAGTGAATTTATTGGCAAAAAGCGAAGTGTTTTGTACAGTCCGGATCAATGGCAAGTCCACAAAGCTTAAAGTAGACACTGGTTCAAAGTGTAATGTTATATTAGTAGACATTTGCTAAAGTGAGAACTAACAAACAACTCAATGTAGCTAGTAGTGCAAGACTTGTTGCTTATGGAGGTGAGGAAATTCAAACCCAAGGCTCAGTGATGCTTTCATGTTATTTGGCCAAGAACTATTACAGCTTGCTATTTTATGTAGTCTGAAAACCAGTACAGTCTTTATTGGGTCTGAAAGACAGTTTGAGAATAAATCTGCTTTCTTTTACCAAAGAAGTTCATTACATAAGTGCATATCCTAGTTCCAATTTTTCTGAAGCCATTTTCTCAGAGTATGCTAATGTTTACGATGACAAGTTGGGCAAAATTCCAGTTGTGTATTCCATGAATTAGACCCAGAGGTAATCCCAGTATTCAGACCAGCAAGAAGAGTTCTGATAGCTATGCAGGATAAAGTTAAGCTTTGGATAAAATTGTACAGCAAGGTGTAATTTGTCCAGTTACAGAATCAACTGAATGGTTGTCTATGGTAGCAACTCATAAAAAAGGCTCAGACGAAATCAGAATATGCATTGACCCAAGAGATTTGAGCAAGGCATTGAAGAGACTGCATCATCCACTGTGCACAGTCAAAGAGGTTGCAGCCCTAATACAGAATACCATTGTTTTCTCTGTCTTGGATGCAAAAAGTTCATTTTGGGAAGTGATGCTCAATCACAAATCCTCATAACTAACCACTTTTGGTACTCTGTTTTGCAGATACAGATTCCTAAGGATGCCATTTGGAATAAATTCTGCAAGTGAAGTCTTCCAGCGTACAGTGGAGAAAATGTTTTTCGGGTTGCCCTTGTGCCATAATAATAGATGATTTATTGGTTGGAGGCAATGGTGAAGCAGAGCATGACAGAGACCTAAAGAAAGTTCTACACAGAGCATGTGAAAATTCAGACTACCAGAAGTTACATATGTAGGTCACTTGTTTACAAGTACAGGCTTAAGCCCAGACCCCACCAAGCAAGCAGCTATTCTTGAGATGTCAGCACCAGACAATGTTTAAGCTCTACAATGTTTCTTAGGCATGGTCAACTATTTAGGCAAGTTTATACCAGACTTCAGTGAGTTGACAGCCACTTTAAAAAAGCTAATGTGCAAAAATGTTCCATGGTCATGGTTAGAACAACACCAGAAGCATACCTCCCAACTGTACCGAATTACTTGGTTTATACTGAGTTTTGGGGTCAAATAATGGGGTGCCATGATTCTCGAGTGGCACCCCTTAATTTCTGATTTTTCCCAGCTTTTATTTTTTTTAAATTTTTTCCTCGCATTTTTGAGCTGACATCATCATGTGCATGATGATGTCAGCTCCATCAGCCTGTTGGCATTGAGCTCAAGGGCTCATTTCCAGGCCAGCTGGCTGCTTGAATGGATCTGTGAGTGGGAAGAGTCCGGCGTCTGTGTGAGTGGGAAGGCTTCAGGAAGGGACTTGCATTTTGTTCTGGATACTACTGCTGGAGAGCTTGTGTGAGAGGAGTGGGAATGGATACTATTTCTGCAGGGCTTGTGTGAGTGGAGTGGGAATGGCTACTACTTCTGCAGAGCTTGTGTTAGCGGAGCGGGAAGGACTTGCGTATGGGCTGCTGCAGGTAGGAAACTGTCAAGAAAAGGAGTGTGAGTGTGAGTGTGTGTGTGTGTGTGTGTGTGTGTGTGTGTGTGTGTGTGTGTGTGTGTGTGTGTGTGTGTGTGTGTGTGTGTGTGTGTGTGAAAATGCCCCAGGTGAATACACCTGGAGGCTTGGCTACACATTGAGATACTGCATATGTTCAATATTTGCTATATGGACAAACATTCAAATAAAGCTCAGTCACAACAGAAGGAATTATAAAAATGCCATTAACCTGTATACTCCCCTTTGGCAATACCTTTAGAAACTTAGAATGCTGCCTCATTGCAACATGCATTCATACCTGTTTAGTAAAGTAGGAATTAAATGCTGTATACTGTATTTCTTAATGTTTTGCACTGTATTTCTTAGTATAAAACTAACTAAAGTTAAGATTTAAGAATGCAGATAACAGTCAAACATTTATTTTATCCATAGTACAGACAATTCACTGTTTACTGTAATTGTGCAGCTTGTTAGATGATGTGTCACTGCACAATAATTTAATTCTGCAATGTATATGTTAATGTCATTAACCCTTGAAAAATGTTTTATATCTTTTATTCCTGAATGGCTAGTTCCATGCCTGAAAAGGGTCTTTGGACCAGGGTTACCATTTAACAAACAGTAAATAAAATTAAATAAAACAAACCAAGAAAGAATATCTTGACATATCTAATAATTTATAAGGTTTTAAAAGTGTTTTAGAGTGCTAACATGCCAGCAGGTAAAAAGCAATGACAGTGAACTGTAATATGAGCTTTCAATAAGCCGTCATGCTGAATCTATTATTTAAAGCAGGCATATTATATGTGCTCAGTCAAGTCTGCTAGTGCGAGTTGTATTTCACTAAAGAGGTACTCAGGCTCAAACCCTGTACCTTGGGTACAGGTAAAAAGAGCCTAACATCCCTAGCCACCATTACTTGTGGATGACAGGCATTTGACTTTCAGACTTCATATTCTTCAGAAAATAAATTGTAGCACAAAACCTTTATTCTAGCAATTTTCTAAGTTTATAAGATCAGTATTTGAAATTTTCCCTATTTTGGGGGCTTTATTCCCCCATTATTGGCTTTGTCTAGTTTTTTTGTGCTAAGATGTTGGGAGCTATGGTGAAGTGAGAACTGAATTCTGTATTCCCCATTATTGGCTTTGTCCAGGTTTTGTGTGCTAAGAGGTTGAGAGCTATGGTGAGAAGTAAGAACTGAATTCATTAAATGATAGTGATTTAAATTTCAGTCTTCCATCCTATCTTTCAGGAAACTGCTGATTTGGTATATTGGTATGTTGCTCTGACTGTAGTGCCCAGGGTCCTGGGTTCAAGACTTGACAGTGAAATGCATGGTGGTAACATCACATTTTATTCTAGCAACTTTCTAAAATCAATACAAGCAATGTTTAAAATGTGTCCCTGTTTTTTTGGCCTTTCGTCCCCCCTCAAAAAAAACTTAAATTGAAAATAAGTGCGAGAAGCTGTGCAAGATGCCTATGGCTTACACTACTGTCATTTTATCTATATATATATATATATATATATATATATATATATATATATATATATATATATATAGTGTGTGTGCATGTGTGTGGAAGTAGACGTTTATGATGGAAATGTTCTGAATTGGGCAGACAGTTTTGTAATTTGGTTCATGCATTTTGTTTCATTGCCTACTGGAAACATGTTCAAATAATAAATTTAAAATGCGATTGTGTGTGTGTGGAAGTAGACTTTTATGATGGAAATGTTCTAAATTGGGCAGTTTTGTCATTATTGGTTCACGCATTTTGTTTCATTGCCTACTGGAAAAATGTTCAAATAATAAATTTAAAATGAGCTCTAAGTCTAACAAGTGTGCTGTATTATACAAGGAATATAATTTAATAAAGTCAGGAAAATGTATCCAAGATCACATGTATGTTTTCTTGTTTTGTGTGCAAGGGGCCTATGATTTGAAAACAGCCAAAAGGTAATCTTTATCCACCACTGGCCAGATGCATTTTCTTTTGATGTGGTGTGAGTTTCAATGAATGTGAGTTTCAAGGGCAGAGAAGTTTTAATGCCAAGTGTATTTTCATTGTGAGACAGTATTGCTCTGTTTAGCAGATGTCTATTAGTATTTGTGCATTGTGCTATAAAATGTAAAAATAAAATCCAAATAATCATTGTAGAAGTAAAGCAGTATGCACACATTAGTGTTTATGGTAAATGGGGCCAAATAGCCAGGTAATGGGACATTGGAATGGCTGCAGGGGGACTCTGGTGCCATATTTTGGTTGTCTGTTCTTCAGTTTGCATTTAAAAGTTGGTATTCCACAATTCCACTGGAGAGGGCAGGGTTACATAATTATGTATGCAAATTTCATGTTAATCAGCGCACAGATTTGTACCTATTTTTCATGGGCCTTGTCCAGATTTTTGATGTTTCCAGGTTAAGAGGTATGACCGGAAGGCATTTGAAGACCTCAAGCAGAAAATTGCCACCCCACCTACTTAAAGATACTATGATGTGAATGAACCAGTAACTCTTTCCTGTGATGCTTCAAAATTTGGTCTTGGTACAGTTATACTTTAAGAGGGCAGACCAGTAGCCTATGCATCTAGAACACTTACCCAAACTGAGATACAGTATGCTCAAATTGAAAAATAACTTTTGGCAATAGTATTTGCATGTTCCAAGTTTCATGATTATATTTAATGTCAAGCTATTCAGATTGAAACTGACCACCAGTTTCTAGTTACTATTCTAAAGAAGCCTATGCATTCAGCTCCAGTGAGGTTACAAAGAATGATGCTCAGATTGCAAAAGTACAATTTCAAAATGTTCTACATGAAAGGCAAACTACTCTATCTGGCTGATACCTTATCCAGATTGCCCAGAAATTATACATATATATATATATATATATATATATATATATATATATATATATATATATACCTAGTCTTGTATAATTGCATGACATAGAACTACTTGCAATATTTGCATGCCAAATAGATTCATAACGTTGCATGATCTATTTCTCAAAGAGGGGAGTGTGTAGATCAGAGTGTATGTGCTGTGTTTTTAAGAAGCATATCAAGGACTGAGCATGCACATATAAGTAGTCCAAAGGTGGTGAAAGGTAGCCAAACATACTGATAAGCCAAAACAGAAACCCAGATGAGTGGTTTTAACTGAATGTTTTATTCTTGAAAAAGAGCTTTGACTCGAAAGCTTGATTCAATAAACCTGTTTATATGTGGATGGTCATACTGTGCCTTTTTGTTACCACATCTGGGTTTCTATTTTGGCTTATCAGTACGTTTGGCTACCTTTCACCACCTTTGGAATGTTTGCTTGCTTTACTTGGTGAGACTAGCACATCCCTGTTTCCTGTTTTACAACCAGCCTTTGAAAAGGACAATTCCTGTTACAACTATGAGTGGACTATCTGTGAAGAGAATGCTAACTGTTGGTGAGAACCCTTTTTTGCTCCTCTCGCTATCTACTATGTCTGATAACTGTAACAGTCATGCTTCTACTAATGACTCTAAAAGGGAGGAGTGTTTACAGAAAATGCATGAACTAGAATTATTAGTTCAAAAGTACTTTTCGGCTTATCTAGAGATGGGGATAGTGCCAAGAGGGTTGAGAATAACCAAAATGCCAACTTATGGAAACAAATATCCAACCCTTTTGAAGAAATGGCAGGAACTTAATATCTTTACCAGCATGGAATACATGAAAATTATGAATAATTTCTTTGTGGAAATAGAGCATGACTTATGTACTCAGATTGATATTCTGGAAAATGAAATTGTCATCTCTGTTGAGTTTGATAGACTCACACAACAGTTTCAGAGTATTTTGGATAAACCTGCATACTTTGAGACCAAATTGATATCTACGAAGAAGCGAAAGCTCATTAGAGATATTTCTGACTTCAAAAATGGATGCATCTTCTCTTGGCTGAAAGAGGAGACTGTGAGAGTACGTATTTCATTCTAATAGGAGCCCGAATCATGCCAATTTATTGCTGTCTCTCACTGGGAGCGAGAGAGCCTCTAATGTACCTGACCTGATGCACGGGAAGATGCCGCCACTTATATAGGTGAAGCCATTACAGCTTTAGACTCTTTTGAGAGTGTTTCTACAGCCCATGAGGCCAACAAAGCTTTTATGGATGGTGGCCCTTCTAATGTGAATCCCAATGCTATTGAGGCGACAAAAGATGATTTTTTTGGCACAGCCAGCACGAAAATAAAGCTGCAACTTCTGATACAAGTGCAGCCAAGAGAAATAGACTGAAGCAAGCAGAGGGGAACACAACAGAGGAGCATACAACGTGCACAGAAAGACTTGGGGATGAAACCGAAGGTAGTCCCTTTAACGAGGAGCAGAAAAACATAGCAGAACACACTGTTGTGAATCTATCTGGCTTCAATTTTACTGAGACAGAACTGCAACTGTTAGATAAGGGCTTATAATTTATTCCATCTACTAATGGTATGTTAAATGACAGCATTACTGAATTAACAATGTTTGCTAGAAATCTTGATCTGAAAATGATGTTTGGAAATAATGTAGCTCTGATAGTATTTTAAAGAGAAGTAGCACTTTTTTACCCAATAGTACAGTGACTGTTTCAGCTTTTTTGCAAATGTGTGAAAACAATGTTTATAATCTATTTTTCAAGGGGAAACCATCTAGTTTTTACAATTTAAGTGCATGTGAAAGGAAAGCTTTAGTTGACTTAGTCACTAGGACTGATATTGTATTGAAACCCACTGATAAAGGTGGTAGAACAGTTATAATGAGTGCTAAACAATATCATGAATTGATGCTTGAATTTCTGCATGATAGTGATACATTTAAAGTCATAAATATTGTTGAGTTGAACAAGATGATCTACAGAATTAAATCTGAACTATATGACTATTTGATGCAGTTAGCAATTACCCCTGAATAATATAACTACTTTTATATAGAGCATCCTGTTTGTCCTGTGATCTATGGGTTACCTAACATCCATAAAAATTTGCAGCATCCTCCAGTGAGACCTATAGTCTCAGGGAAGCAATGGACCACTACGGCTATCTCAAAATATTTGGACCAGCAATGTAAACCATTATTAAGGTATAGCAAGGCCTTTATAAAGTATACCTGTGAATTTTTGGAGTCCCTGGGCAATTTCACAGGTGATAACCATATGACGAATGTTCTTCTTGTCACCATGGATATGAAATCTCTTTTTACAGTCATTCCAAATAATATAGGAATGAATATGTTAGAGACTTCTTGGTTATGCACAGTAATTTTGGAGCTAGCAAATTTTCATTGATTTGCTCCTTATTGGAATTAGTTTTATATAATAATGTTTTCACGTTTGGAGGTGAAACATAGCACCAAACATCAGGAGTGGTTATGGGTACGCCGGTAGCCAACAGCTATGCAAACATAGTTCAGGCCAGATGGGAAGACTACACTGTATTTAATTCTAGGACAAATGAGTATCAAAATAATGATTTGATTTATTATAAACATTTGTAAATTACATTATATTGCTATGGAAAGGGGCTAGAGAGGCACTTGAAGTATTTGTTGAGCATTTACAACGGAGTACTGATTTCCTTAAATTTGAAATGTGTTGTTCAGTTGAAAAAATTACCTTTTTGGATGTGAAACTATCTAATATCAGTGGTAAAATTCACACATCTATTTATAGGAAGGAAGTACAGACAACTAGATACGTACATAATTCTTGTATGCATCCCAATCATATATACAAAGGTGTAGTCAAGAGTCAGTTTCTAAGAGCCAGTAGGCTCAATACCACTGAAGAAGGGTTTACGGCAGAGACTGGCACTATGACACAAGATTTTCTGGTCAGAAGCTATAATAGAAGTTTGCTAGCTGAAAATGCTGAATGTATTAAGTCTGAACATTTAGGCACAGGTAAACATTATTTATTCAGAGAAAGTGGTATAGAGTATAATGCTAGTGTTTCTAAGGCAGATGGTTTTAACAAAATCAGTTATGTGATGAAGTATAATAGACATTCCCGGCAGGTTCAGTCTATTATTAAGAGGAATTGGACTATTTTAAGTTTTTCACACTAGTGTCAAAAAAAATAGTGGGCAATGAGCCTTTTTTTTGTCTATAAGAAAGAAAGGAATTTAAAACAGCTTCTCTGCTTTAAAGATTTTAATATGCAGGAAGGGAGACCCCCAATTTAATAAGGGTACAATCCCCTGCCATAATTGCATTTTCTGTAAGCACATCAATATGGAGATGGAATTTATGCATCCCATTACTAAAAATAAATTTAGTTTTAAAGCATTTGGTGCATGTAACAGTGAAAATCTAGTATATTTAGCTAATTGTGAGAAGTGCCCATGTTTCTATATTGGTAAAACTAATTGTAAGTTTAAAGAAAGAATAACCTCACACGTATCAGAGATACGTAGAGGAGTTGAAATTAATGCATTCTGTAAACACATTTTAGAGCATGGGAATGAACATTTCTTTAAATTTAGGGTGCTACAGAGAGTGTTTAAGAACAGGAGGAAAGGCACCTTATTTAATATGACAGAGAGGGCAGAATACAAATGGATAAACGTTTTTAGATCAGACATCCATCCTGGGCTGAATAAAGTTAATAGTATTAAACCCATTTTAAAGCTAAGGCAAGCATATGTTAGTTAGTAGATGTTATTAGTTTAACTTACTACATTATGTAGACTTTTTAGGTTGAATAAATAGAAGTGTATTTTATATTTAGTTATTGTCAAGCAAATAGAGGTGTATTTAGCTTTTTAGAAGTGTTTTATGAAGTATTTAATGGGTTAATGATATGTGCTTATTGACTGGCTGGTGTTACTTATTTAATGAGTGGTTTTAACTGCCTTTTTGTTACTGCATTTGTGTGCACATATAAATACCGAGCACGTGCTAGCACCAGTGCCATTTTGAGAGTGCAGACAGCGAGTGAGCATGTCTGATTGCAGTAGTTAGTTTGTATATACGTTACTTAAGTTAGAGTCAGTAAACTTCTATCAAGATGTGTTTGTATATAATAAATCTGCTTGAACAGAACTCATGAAGACTCTTCTATTGTGCCCAAAGTAGGAGAGTGACAGCGTCCGTGTTCCTAGTTGATCCTGAGTTGTTTGGATCACAGTTACAATGTTATATCCAATAGGAAGGCAGTCTTTAGCCTGCAGTCCAAACATCTTCATGGTCTCTTTCCATTCTATTACCTTTCCTCCACTAGTTATCTGCTTCCAATACCTTGATGCCTTTGCTAGTTTTCTCCAGTAAATTGCAGTACCCTCTTGCCTATTCCCTGTGTTCTTAATGGCACTTAACCCTGCATACAAAATACTTTTTTTACCTTTTATGATCAGTGTACTGAGAAGATTGCCATCCCTCATCTAAGAATGCCCATTCTGATTACCTTCCACTGGCACTCAGATTGTGGGTTTTTCAGAATCTTTCATTGATTTTTTACATTACACAAGCAGTATGGTATAATTCAAAGTGGAAAGTGATGATGATGAAGCAGGATGAACTTTAAGAAATAAGGAAAGAGTAGGCTTTTGGATGCATATCTTTAAGGAGAATAACAACAACCATACAGAATATTATATTCATAAAGTAGCAGAAAGTATTATAAGAACTAAATCAACATGAGACTGGAGAAGGGTGATTTTGCCAACAGGGTTGACTGCATTAAGTCACTTAAACTGAGAGCATGTTTTTTTAGAATCCAGCCTCCCACTGTAAGTCTGTTTATAGATAGGCCCTACAGTGAAATTAGTTACTTACACTGAAAGCAAGTCTTTATGAATTGGGGCAGATACTTGCACTACGAACAGCCCTTTTAGAATCTGGACCAAAATGTATAATCAGAGGCCCATAGGTTCAACTTCATTGATTGGCAAATGTTATGACAGATATTATTCTGCTATATTATAGGTAATAACACATTATGTGATATTTTCCAACATAGTCTTGCTAAGAATAGGTCCACTTTTATAGTCCTAGTGGATTTTAATGATACTTTTCGTAGGGCCATGGATTTTGGTACTAAGGTTGTGGTTGTCTATAAAAACTTGAAAATAAAATAAATGCTGAATCAGTACAGTAAAAACAAGCAAATTTATTAGGACACAAAGCCAATAGTTACCGCTTTTGTCTCCTTAATTGGAGACTTCTTCATTTGTTTGCTGCTGAATTTGAGGGTTGTGGTTGTCTATACTGACTTGTTAAAGGCCTGTGAGAGTATTCCCCATTATAGAATCATTAGTTCTGCACAACAATAAAACAATCAATTAACACTTACATGATGAAATAGGCGGAAAACTGTCTAAGATCTGAAAGTAGAGCATTACAGTCAAGAACAGCTGCACAGAATGGAAGATAGTTCATGCAACAGTTCCACAGGGGTGAGTTTTAGGCCCACTTTTGTTTAATTTTGTCTTTTTATTCTTTCCAATATCTGATTCATTTTGGTTTGCTAAATATTTTGACAATATTTAAATAGAGGCCTTGTCAACCAGTTCCGGTGATATAGGTACGTTTAATGTAAAACTGAGAATGATAGATAACTGATTGAGAGACCACTGGTTACATATTAACAGTGAGAAATGTTGTTATTTGTCTTTCGGCTTTTCCCGGTTAGGGGTCGCCACAGTGGAACTCCGGTCCACTAATGATTGGCAGTTGTTTTTTTTTTATTGTGTCGACTTGCCAGCCTGACGCACAACCTTCAACGAAGGCATGCCCATTCAAAGCATGTCTTTTGAACGCTCACTTGACCACGAGGAGGACATGCAGACTCCACACACAAAGCACTCCCAACCCAAGCTGAGAATTGAACAGGAGAACCTCTTGCTGTGAGGCAGCAACTCTACTGCTGTACCACCGCAGAAGTTGTCATTAACAGTGAGAAATGTACTTTTTTTTATTCTGGGAAACCATCCCCTAGGTCTATTACATACACGGAAACTGTAAACTTCCGTGTGGTGAATAAATATAAAGATTTAAAAATTAGTATTAGTTAATATCTAAAATTCAAAACTCATGCAGAGATAACTAAGATAAAGGCTATGAGACTAATGGAAGTTATAAAGAAATTTAACTCATGTGATGTTACTTTTCTTACAGAACTATTTGTAGCATATGTCAGATCAGTCTTTGAGTTTAACTTGTCATTCTGTTTTTATGGCAAGTATAACAGGCTGACCTTGGATAGTATACAAAGAAAGTATACTAATAGAAATGTAATATTTGAAATTTCCCATAAATGTTAGACGTGTGCAGATTGGTTTATACTTATTTTGATACAGACACTTGTGAGGAAAACTCTGCTTGGCTTTCAAGGTATTACAGGATGAGGAATTTTGTGTTCTGATGAATGTAAATCTCATACAATCTACTTTCTCATGTAGGGGTGTGGAGTATACATTCACAATCAATACCTGCAGAACAACACTAAGACACAAATTTCTTTATCACTCTTTGATTTGCCTGTGGAATAGGTTTCCTTTATATATATAAATATATATATATATATATATATATATATATATATATATATATATATATATATATATATATATATATATATATATATATATATATATATATATATATATATATGGGTCACCTTCAGATGCCCGACAACGCGTTTCGCCGACACGGAATCCGACGGGACGAAAACACCGACAACGCAGATGACCGACAAGGTGAGAACCCGACGGACTCGGTAAGTGTGCGATAGAGTGAGGGATTTAGTGTTAGGAGCCGGACAGGTAAGTGTGCGATAGTGAGGGACTGTGGGTTTAGGGGTGGGTTAAGTGAGTTAGGGTTAGGGTGCAGGTAGGGTGTGTGTGCGATAGTGAGGGACTGTGGGTTTAGGGGTGGGTTAAGTGAGTTAGGGTTAGGGTGCAGGTAGGGTGAGTGTGCGATAGTGTCGGACCTTGGGGTTAGGGGTGGGTAAGTGAGTTAGGGTTAGGGTGCAGGTAGGGTGAGTGTGCGGTAGTGTCGGACCTTGGGGTTAGGGGTGGGTAAGTGAGTTAGGGTTAGGGTGCAGGTAGGGTAAGTGTGCGGTAGTGTCGGACCTTAGGGTTAGGGTTTGGGTTAGGGATAGTGGATATGTTATGTAGTGTACTGTGTTGTTTACGTGTAGTGTGTTGGTGTAATGGTTTTCGGTGTTTTGCGTTGTCGGTATTTTTTGTTGTCGGTCTTTTGGTGTCGGTGATTTGTGTGTCGGCGAAACACGATTTCGGGCATCTGAAGGTGATCCATATATATATATATATATATATATATATATATATATATATATAATAGTAAGTCATTAGCCACCTTTAGAGTCGTGGATGGGTCATTTAGTCTTTTCACTGAAACCAGAGTCTGCATTTTAATTGACCTTTAGGCTGTACCTCAGTTATCACAAACTATGAACTATGATCCTTAAGACTCAGTATCCAGAATCAGTGACATTTCACACACAGTTATCTTTGAACCAGTACCCGCATCCACAATCAAGTGTCACCTTTGTAACCAGAAAAGTACTACCCTTACTCTAGAAAACCTTCTGTCTCAATATCTATACAAGTAGCAGAGAAAACCTACTTTGTTTTAACATTAATCAACAGATCCATCCAAGAATCTATCTTCCTTAACACCAGGAAAGAGTCCTATAAGCTACTTCTTCATAAGGGTGGCCCTTAAATAAAAATTTCTAACTCATACCAATCCCCATACTATCTTCCCTCTCAAAAATCCAAAAAAATGCATTCACACCCAACTTTTATCATATCTCCTAAAATACAACATCCTCTCACCTTCCTAACATGGTTTTCATCCATCTCACAGTACTGACTCCACCGTCATATCCTTTCTCAACACCATACATCAACAAAGAATTAATAATCTCCTGGTATCAACTTTCTTCTTAGATGTATACAATGTGTTTGTTACTGTATCACACCAGAAACTACTGCAGGATCTCTTTCAAATAGTCCTCTCCTCTACAGCTATTGAATAGTTTCAATCATACCTATTAAATAGAATCCATTGTGTAAAATGGCAACTGTCAACATCCATATTTCCCCATCCCTGTGGGAGTAGCCCAAGGATCAGTCCTAGCCACCCTTATCTTTAACATCTTTATTAATGGCATACCAAAAAATCACACCTCAGATTTCACTCATCCAATATGTAGATGATTCTGCCATCATTTACAAAACTTCACCTTTTTTGAACTCCACAAACTCATGCAGCAATCAAGCTGACCTTGCACTATATAAACAACTACATAATCAGGCCAAAAAACAGGTCACTAAAAACAAAAAAAGAATACTTCCATAGACTTCAGGACCATCACAGCCTAAACCCTCAGAAATTCTGGGGAGCAATCAATTCCCTAATTCACCCTGGCTCTAACACCAATCCTTGCCCACACCCTGATAAAACACCCTCCGATATAGCCTCTCTCTTTAACTCATACTTCATTGAAACCATAGCTAAGTTACCACCACCTTTCCTCCTACAAACACAAACTCACCAAAACAACCGCCCACCGATTTAGGTCCCTCCTGTCTACCTAATTTTTCATTCTCTCCTGTTCCCACATGCACCATAATGAAACTCCTTCTAAAACTAAAATCTTGCACTGGCGCTCCTGATAACCTACCCTCTGAATTCCTAAAACTATTCACAAGCTCCATCCCCTACCTCATTAGTATACTTGTTAATGGATCCATTCAAGAATCCTATGTCCCACATATCTGGAAGAAAGCATACATTCTTCCTCTCCATAAAGGCGGCAAACATTCAGATATCTCCAACTTCTGGCCCATCTCTATCCTCTCTCCTATTTCTAAAATATTAGAGAAATGTGTGCATACTCAACTCCTTAACCACTTAGTTAATAACCAGATTCTCTCACCAACCCAACATGGCTTTAGGCCAGGCCATAGCACAAACACAGTTCTCATTTCCTTTTTGGATACTATACATCGAGCACGTGATACCAATCAAATTGTCTCCACTCTTTTTCTTGACCTTTCAAAAGCCTTTGGCACCATATGTCACCCCCTTCTGCTCTCTAAACTCAACAACCTAGGTGTCTCCCCTCCAACCCTAAACTGATTCTCAAGCTATCTCTCTGACAGATATCAGTCAACAAAGTGGCAACAATCCTGTTCTCACTTCTTCAAAATCACAACAGGTGTACCCAAAGGTTCCATACCGGGCCCCCTGTTGTTCAATATATTTATAAATTACTTCCATATCTCCCTCACTCATAGCACCGTTATCCAATATGCAGATGACTCTACAATCATCTCCTCTGCTAAAACCCCTTCTGAGCTACAACTACTAACCCAACAAGCATTTACATCCACTGAAAACTGGATGTCAAACAGCCACCTTGCTCTCAACCCAAACAAGACAAAACTGATTTTATTCACTCCCAAAAAAAAAAAAAAACAATCCTCCTAAGTAGGACTGAATTCTCTATCTGCTCCCTGAATAATACCACCATCAAAACCATCTCTAACACCAAACTGTTAGGAGTCATCATTGATGAAAACCTCACATTTGACCTCCACATTCTCAACAATATCAAAAAAACATATCAGAATCTAGGCACCCTCTACAGGCACAACTATTACCTTAACCATAGTGCAAAAAGGCACTAGCCTCAGCCTTTCTACTTCCATCCCCACTATATGGTGCCCCTATTCTTACAAATATCCACTCATCCCTCAAAACCAGGCTAGATACATGTTACAATAAGATTGCCAGATTTGCAGCAAATGCTAGATCCTCAATACACCACTGCTCCTCTTTACAGCGACTAAACTGGCTAGAACTACCACTCTATCTCAGCTTCCTACACTTAACTACTGCACATAAATTAATATACAAGCCCACATCATGCCCCTCTCTCTTCTCACTGCTGACCTTGTACCAACCAAATAGACCCCTTAGATCAGAAAACAAAACCCTGCTCAAAGTAGACAAACCCCAACTAAAACCCGGCCAAATGCTCTACTCCTTTACTGTTTCCAAACTCTGGAACTCCCTCCCATCCACAATAACCTCCATCAGTAGCCCTTCCCTATTTAAAAGGTCTCTTAGACAACATCTCTCCCCTTGCTGGATATGCCCATGCCAAAAATAACTCTCTCCAGACACTGCTACCCTGACTCTACCCCTCTGCTTTTCTTCTCCAACTTCTTTTTCATCCATGCGTTCCTCCTCCTTCTAACCAACCAGCACTCTAACCATCCCAGACGTGCCTACCCCTGTTACCTACCCAACCTGGATACCCACCCTCTCTCTCTCTATACCAACCTTACTACCACTCCTGAACCTATTCCTCCCTGTCTTTTTCACTGACATTCCAGTCATCAATCGATTTCCTAGCTACTTATTGTTAATACAGTGTTAACTCTCACATGTACACTATACTGTGTTATCTTAAAATCATGCCTATTATTATTACTATACAGCCTTCTAACATTAATGTAACTGAAACTGTATGTTCTGTATAATTTGCATATGGAGCTTTTCTCCCCGGGCCTCCAGTGAAAATGGGCTTTCCAAGGCCCAGTGGACTTTTCCGGTAAACAAATGCAATAAATAAATAAATAAATAAATAAATAAATAAACAAAATAAATTTTCTATAGTTCAAACATGGCTGAAGAATTCTAATCAGGTTCTCTACCCAAAAAGCAAAATTTCTGCCAGTGACAATAACATTGAATTAGTTATTACTGATAATCAGCTATAATTTGATTATATATCCACCAAATAATAAAAAAAACATAATTATCAAAAACCCAAACTACTCTATTGACCAAAATATTTCCTATCTCAACATGGACAAACATCTCCAAGCTACTCTTTGCTTACTTCTGAGTCTCAGCAATGCCTTTTCAATCTTTACTAATCTACAATCTACTCTTCTCTCAAAATTAGAAGAGTTCTACAGTAAAATAGCTAAATTTGCCACTAACCTTCCAGAAAGAACACATCACTACACTGCCATCAAAAACCCAAACTAGCTTGAATTTCCTAACCTTCTAAAATGCAGTCAGCTAAAAAGAACACATCAAATCCTTCCTCACCCCATCAAATGCCCATCCATTTCCTCCCTCCTCCAATGGTACTCCCTTACCTGCACTTTAAGATCCAGAGATAAGCACCTCTCATGCATCACCCACTACAACAACTTTCATGGGGGTGCACTTTATGCCAATCTCTCCCGAAAACTCTACTCCAAATTGATAATGTCTTACAATTTAAGAAAAAGTTGAAAGCCCACATACTAGGTTGCCATCTTTGCAGTGCAACAGCTCTCCAGGATAAATTTATCATTCTCCTAATCACCTCCACCTCACCTAAAAGCAACTCATTCATCATTCAGACATAGTACTCATTGCATATCTTTTCCTCGGGTCTATATTAGAATCGCAAAAGTCCTATACACCGAATACATAAACATCGACACATATTACACAAACTGCGAATACACCGAATGCCCTTAGCCGCAAAATTCAAAATCTTGAACTGTCATAGTTGTCCAACCCCACCACCCGCTACATACTACCTACCCAAACAAAATAAATAAACCACATACATACATACATTAACCAAAACCCTGCTTCTAACCCTAAAGTAAATCTAGCATATATTACCATGTATGCACTTACCTTAACCCGCATCCTGACCCGAAGGTCCGTAACTATCGCACACTTACCTTACAGAGTTATACCACAGAAGAGCCATGATGATTCGATATTTCGGATTTTGTGCTTCAGGACGATTGGTGTTTTCGCGGTTCGATGAATACGTGTCAACGTTTCCGTATTCGGGTAAGTGGACCTTCGCGGTTTTAATAGGGAACCCTTTCCCTCAAACATCAGATCGCTAATCACCCTTAATATTTCCCCCTATTTTTCTGCTCAACTCCTTTACTAATTGCTGCCACTCTTTCATCTAACATTTCATACATAAGTTAGAGCCATTCCATAGAAACAATCTTCCCTAAACCTTTGATTTGCTGACACTGATGTTTTACTCTTACTTCTTTCCTCTTTCATTTTATACATAACTTAAAGACTATTGTGTAGAAATAATAATTTCATTAACTTTTTGTTTGTTTGTCCCAGATGCATAACTCTGTACACAGTGTATTGCTATTGTTTCCACTATAAGGAATACGAATTTTGCTTCTTTTTTGTACTTATATAGGTTAGTACTAGGCTAATTGCCCTTGCGAGCCATTGTAAGCCTAGCCAATTATCCCTTGTGAGGCTCAAACCTTGCACCTTGTGTTTCTAAGGCAAACACCTTAACCATTAGGCCACCCTCCCTTGTGTCATGTTCACTCTGTGTATGTTCATGTGGTGAATTTTCACCCTCAGCCACTGTTGAAAAGGTTTTTTTTGCAGAGTAGAACTTTGCTAGTCAACAAAAGCAATAGATAAATAAATAAATAAATAACAGATGCACCAGATAATAGCTTAATAGTTCATTTTTTCTCTACACTTTACCATATTCAGTCCCAACATCAAAATGTGGAATTCTTTTCAGTCCATCAATATAATGTAATAAACTCCAGTGTACCACCTACGAAATAAAGTCAATAAATGCTAGTTGTTCTACATTCCTTCTGCAACTCATCTCTCCACGTTCTATTCATTCTTTTCTCTGCTTCCCATCATTTCATACAGCTCTGTCCTGGAAGCTACCAGAGGCTCATGGTGGCTTTTCATTTCTTTTTCTTTCTTTTTTTAACCAAAATCCTCTTTTTTTTCCTTAGGTCATTTGGTAAATAGTCCATCACATTTTCTTTATTACCTTTTTCCTGATTTCTGTTTATACTTTCAGCTATTCTGTGTATTCATATTGCTTTTATTTTTTGTGATGAATGGAAGATTCTGGGCCTGCTGTTTTATTCAAATCTCTCAGGTCTTTCATGAGCGTTTAATATAATGTCATTGTTTTTTTAGTCACCCAGGAGCCCCCAAAGGTTGGGTTACTATTAGTGATGGAATTTATACACTATTTTTAAATTAATAATTTTATAGCAATATTTTCCCCATATTCAACATCCTTAAAGCAGACTTATTTTATGTTTTCTGGCTGGATGTAGATTTAAGACAACTTAACTTGTAATATTTTCCTGTTTTGGTAATATATGCTTTCTAATGTACTTTAGCAATCATCATAGCTCTCAACATCTGTGGTCAAGGATCAGGAACAAAGGCCACAAATCAGAGTAAATTTTACACACACACACACACACACACACACACACACACACACACACACACACACACACACACACACACACACACACACACATATATATATATATATATATATATATATATATATATATATACATATGTATGTGTGTGTGTGTACATATAATACACACACACCCACACACATATATACATATATATATATATATATATATATATATATATATATATATATCTTCTTTTCTTTCGGCTGTTCGCATTAGGAGTCAGCACAGCAGATCATCTGTTTCTATTTCTTCCTGTCCTCTGCCTCTTGCTCTGTCGCACCAACCACCTGCATGTCCTCTCTCACCACATCCATAAACCTTATCGTAGGCCTTCCTCTTTTCCTATTACCTGGCAGCTCCATCCTTGGCATCCTTTTCCCAACATACCCAGCATCCTTCCTCAGCATATGTCCAAACCGACACAATCTCACCTCTCTGACTTTGTCTCCAAACCATTCAACCTGAGCTGACCCTCTAATATACTGATTCCTAATCCTGTCCATCCTTGTCACACCCAGTGCAAATCTTAACATCTTTAACTTTGCCACATCCAGCTCTGACTCCTGCTTTTTTGTCAATGGCACTGTCTCCAACCCATATAACATAGCTGGTCTCACTACCTTCTTGTAGACCTTCCCTTTCACTCTTACTGGTACTCGTCTGTCACAAATCAGTCCTGACACTCTTCTCCACCCATTCCACCCTGCCTGTACTCTCTTCTTCACCTCTCTTCCACATTCACCATTACTCTGAACTGTTGATCCCAAGTACTTAAACTCGTCCACCTTTACCAACTCTACTCCCTGCATCCTCACCATTCCTCTATCCTTCCTCTCATTCACATGCATATATTCAGTCTTAGTCCTGCTGACCTTTATTCCTCTCCTCTCTAGAGCATATCTCCACCTCTCCAGGGTCTCCTCAACTTGGTTCCTACTCTCACTACAGATCACAATGTCATCTACATACATCATAGTCCATGGGGCCTCCTGTCTGATCTCATCTGTCAACCTGTCCATCACCATTGCAAATAAGAAAGAGCTCAGAGCTGATCTTTGATGTAATCCCACCTCCACCTTAAATGCATCTCTCACTCGCACTGCAGACTTTACCACTGTCACACTACCCTCGTACATATCCTGTACCACTCTTACATACTTCTCTGCCACTCCTGACTTCCTCATACAATACCACAACTCCTCTCTAGGCACCCTATTATTTGCTTTCTCCAAGTCCACAAAGACACAATGCAACTCCTTCCGACCTTCTCTATATTTCGCCATCAACACTCTCAGAGCAAACATCGCATCTGTGGTGCTCTTTCCCAGCATGAAACCATACTGCTGATCACTAATCTTCACCTCCCTTCTTAACCTAGCTTCCACTACTCTTTCCCATAAGTTTAAGCTGTGACTGATCAGTTTTATACCTCTGTAATTACTACAGCTCTGCACATCACCCTTATTCTTAAAAATAGTTGCCAAAACACTTTTTCTCCACTCCCCAGGCATCCTCCGACTTTCCAAAATGTCATTAAACAATCTGGTTAAAACTTCCACTGCCATTTCTCCTAAGCACCTCCATGCTTCCACTGGTATGTCATTTGGACCAACAGCCTTTCCATTTTTCATCCTCTTCATAGCTGTCCTTACTTCCTCCTTGCTAATCTGTTTCACTTCCTGATTCACTATCCCCACATCATCCAACCTTCTCTCCCTCTCATTCTCTTCATTCATCAGCCCCTCAAAGTACTCTTTCCATCTGCTCAACACACTCTCCTCACTTGTGAGTATGTTTCCCTCAGTATCCTTTATCACCCTTACCTGCTGCACATCTTTCCCAGCTCAGTCCCTTTGTCTAGCCAATTGGTACAGGTCCTTTTCTCCCTCTTTAGTGTCCAACCTTTCATACAACTCTCCATATGCCTTATCCTTAGCCTTTGCCACCTCTCTCTTTGCCGTGCTCCTCATCTCCTTATACTCCTGTCTACTTTTTTCGTCTCTCTGACAATCCCACTTCTTCTTCGCCAGCCTCTTTCTCTGTACTTCCTCATTCTACCACCAGGTCTCCTTGTCCTCCTTCCTCTGTCCAGATGTCACACCAAGCACCTTTCTAGCTGTCGCCCTTACCATCTCTGCTGTAGTTACCCAGCCATTCAGTAACTCTTCACTGCCCCCCAGTGCCTGTTTTAACTCTTCCCTGAACTCCACCTCACAATCACCCTTTTTCAACTTCTACCATTTGATCCTTGGCAATGCTCTCACACTCGTCCTCCTCTTCTTGATCACCAATGCCATCCTACAGACCACCATTCTATGCTGCCTAACTACACTTTCCTCTGTCACCACTTTACAGTCTCCAATCTCCTTCAGACTGGCCCTCCTGCATAGGATATAATCCACCTGTGTGCATCTTCCTCCACTCTTGTATGTCACTCTATGCTCCTCCCTCTTCTTAAAATACGTATTCACCACAGCCATGTCCATCCTTATCACAAAATCCACTACCATCTGACCTTCTGCATTCCTCTCCTTAACACCATACCTGCCCATCACTTCCTCATCCCCTCTGTTCCCTTCACCAACATGCCCATTGAAGTCCGCTCCAATCACCAGTCTCTCACCCTTGGGTATACTCCTCATCACTTCATCCAACTCACTCCAAAATTTTTCTTTCTCATCCATCACACACCCAACTTGTGGAGCGTATGCAGTAACAACATTCATCATTACACCATCAATTTCCAGCTTCATAAACATCACTATATCCGACACTCTTTTCACCTCCAAAACACTCTTGGCATACTGTTCCTTCAGGATAACCCCTACCCCATTTCTCCTCCCATTCACACCATGATAGAACAATTTGAACCCACCTCCTATACACCTGGCCTTACTTCCCTTGCATCTGGTCTCTTGCACACACAATATATCAACCTTCCTTCTCTCCATTATATCAGCTAGCTCTCTCCCTATACCAGTCATATTGCCAACATTCAAAGTTCAGTTCCTACCCTCACTACTACACTCCTAACCTTCCTATATATATATATATATATATATATATATATATATATATATATATATATATATATATATAAACACACACACACACACACACACACACACACACAAGCAAAATTTTCTGCTTAAAAACTTACAAGTAGATGAGCTTGTCAAGGAGGAAAGGCTGGATGAACCCATATAATATATATATATATATATATATATATATATATATATATATATATATATATATTTATCCTTTTACAGCTGAAATAAATTTTGTTACATCTGAACTTTCTTATTTTATTATATCCTTACATTGCATTTAGCCAAGGTTAGTAGTCTTATGCAATAATAGAAAAATTGTGTAGTATTAGAAAATTAGGAATTCTAGCCACCATTAGAGTAGACACAAATCTCCTTTTGTTTAGAGATGTTACTGCTCATTGCTGACTTTTTTGCTAATCTTTGCTGCCCTTAGGTTTAATATTCTGTATGGATTTGGCCCCTCAGACTCATTGACTGGGTGCACAAGACAAGATCATGTGTGCTATGCTTGGTATGCTTCAGTGAACCACATTGCCTCATGGACATGAACTACTGTTGTCTGTGGCAACACAGTACACCTCTGTTTACTAGACATTTCTTTTGCTTGGTATCAGGAGCAGCTTTAGGTCAACTGGTGCCCTAGGCAAAAGGGCTCCACGGTGCCCCCCACACCACCTGGTGCCACCATCCTGGTCTACCTACACCAAATAAATACTGGAAAACTGCCCTTGCTAGCGAGGCACCCTAGGCAGCCGCCTAGTTGGCCTATGCCCAAGGCCGGCTATGCTTGGTATGGAGGTAAGCACTGTACAACATGACAGTGATACACTACACAATGGTGAGATGCAGGTGAGCAAGGAGTACTAGATTTAAGCAGATACATGTAGGTGGCGTAATAAGGTCTAGTGTACTTTAATAAGCTGCCTATCCATGCTGGCCTGTGGTCTGCTATCATGCTTAGGAGTGATACACTAAACTGTTTCACACCTTAGGGATGATGTGAGAGCCTGCCTTATCACTGCATGGTGGTGGAATAAGTCTGAGTGTGGTAGCAAGCTTGTCTGTACTGCCTGTACTGCATACCTCTGAACTGCCCAGACTGTTGCTGAATGTCCAGGTATTGGTTTCTTGCACTGGTCTTTTCCTCACAATAGTTGTTGCTTTCTGGATAACCACTGAAGAGCTCTAGGTCATCTGCAAAAAAAAAAAAAAAAACTTAGACCACACATAAAGTGCAAAATCAAGTGTTTCAGAGGACTGTTTCTTCAGTTGCGTTTGTTATTCTTTGTATTTTGGTGGTAGTACTTGTGGATTTAGTACATATATGAATGTCAGTACTACACTACCAGTGTTTTGCATCTGTCAATAAAGCCCCCTATCACATTGCTCATGGCTTGGCTGTACCCTTCACCACATCCTAACTACTGATATACCCTGCGCTTGAAGTGCAATGTTTACACAATGTGGTAGAAGTACATATGCCTCATTGTGTACACATATTTATAAATCATTTAGGACTTCAGTTCACATATATGCTATGTACTATCCTTCACAACTGTTCATTAATGAATATCGCCCGTCGTGTTTAATGAGCAAAACAGTTAACCAAATATTATATAAATCTAGGTGCATGCTATTGCAACTTAATCATTCAGTTATCTTTAATTCCTCTTGGGGTCTGATTTCATTGAGCCCATGAGTTATCCCTTACTGTGTAATGGGAGTGGCCTGAATATTGAGAAAATGATGAATGATTTTCTAAAACTGATTTAAGAGGGGGGATTTTCCTGAAGATCAGTGAAGCAAGTCTGCTTGTCTTCTATGCACAGCCTTTGCATAACCTATCAACATGACATTTAATATTTGTGTTTAGCCAGGATACTGGTTCTGTTTGGTGAATGTCATGTCTGTAAATGAGTATAGTTGCTTTGGTTGACTGACGCGAATGCCGTTGTCCCAAACAGACATCACAATATAGTGAATCAGAAATGAATGCTGGCATTGCATTTGCTATTGGAACTGAAGGGTATGTACCATAAACTGTCGAGTGTGCTTGTTACAAATGTATCAAGAAGTTTGCTACAGATTAAAAGTACAGAGGACATTTTTTTTCATGCTCTTCAAGTCAGAGTTGAGGTGTGTAGCTCTGGACCTGGTTTAGTCCTTTAAGTGAAGAGCACCAGATCATGAACAGACATTTTTTGTGTGTACTTCACAAGTCTGAGTTGAGGAGCACAGGTGGTGAAGGATGGACCTGGCTTAAGGAATACATGATGAAGGATAGACCTTTTTTCATGCTTCTCAAGTTCAGAGGTATTAGAATAACTAGCTAGACCTCTGGGGCATATGTTTAGACAGGTATATAGCAAAAACATTATTTTCTATTATGTGCCTGATAAGGGAAGAAAATAGAGAGATAATGACTTCCTCCTTGACCTAGAAAATATGCCTACTGTATGGTAATCAGTCTGGTTAGACAGATAGATTTCCTAATGATACTCGATACATGGTAGTTGTACTTGGTTCTGGTTCTAGATAAAAGATAGTTCGTTGTCAATGAAAGTACCTAGGTCCCTAATTTCTGGGTTTATGTTCAGAGAAGTGTCATCTGTGTAATAGGTACATGGATGCACATATTAAGGAAAGGATACTATACTAGATTTCTTGGCATTTGGCTTTAGAATGTGATCATAGCATCACTTATCTGCATATTTTAAATCATTTTGGAGTATCTGGGAGACAGTTGGAGTGTTTATGATAGCTCTGAATTTGTAGTTATCTACAGACTTGTGCAGACACAGTCCTGGATAACAACCTTGACGTGAAAGAAGTAAATACTGAAGAAAAATGCCCAGGACTGGTCCATGAGGGAAGCCTATAGTACAAAACACTTTTAGATGAGAGAGTGCACCCCATGCTACTAGACTGGATTCTGTTAGTGAGGCAGTTTGCTATCCAATGGGTTAAATAAAAGTTTGACTTTAGTTTTATTAGCTTGCCAACAATACCAGAATGTGGGATGGTGTCAAAAAACTTCTCCAGATCAAGGCAAACAGTGTGATACTGTTTTGCCTTAATCTAATGCATTGGTAATTTGTTCAAAGTTCAGTAAGTTCAGGCAGTAGGCTCTACATTTAATGAACTCAAGCTAGTTTGGTTGAAGGGATTGTATTATATGTATGTATGGATCATATTATTTTATGCAATGGGATGACTACAGCAATTCTACACACCTCAGCTATGAATCCAGTGGAGGAGTTGAGTGAATAGCTTTAGCAGCAAGTTAATAAGGTTGTACTTGTTGACTAGAAAGCAGTCATTCACATTGTCTGTTCCCATGGAGCTAGTGTTCATGGTACAGAGTGCCCTCAGGACTTACTTCAAGCTAATCTGGGGGGGGAGGGAGTGGGCCTGCTAATATGTGGGGGAAGGTTAGGAGGAGATAAGGGTGTAAAGTCAGAACTAAATGTATTGGTTTAGGTACATGCCAAAAGGAGCATTGCACTCTATGTTTGGTCTAATAAGGGTAGAGTACAGTGGAAGAATGACCTCTTTGGACCTAGATGCCATGCCCTTACTTAAAAGTTGCACAACATAAAAGGATTTCCTCACCACTGTGGCCATGTGATGGTTGAAGGTAAGACCACTATCTGTGCGTACCCAGGTCCCTAAACACTGGTTTTAGCTCACTGCAGTACTGGGTATTGCTTCTAAGGTTTCTAACATGGTTGAAAAAGGCTGTGTGGTTGTATTTTACATAGGCAGCAATTTTCAATTCATACTTATCTTTGGAGGATTTGATTTTGTTTCTGAATTTTTTTTTCTATCCTTCTGAGTCCATTTTCATTGGCTAGGATAGTCAGTTTATATATATATATGGCAGTACATTTCTTTCTTTGATTGTATAGATTGTTTATACCAAGAATCAATTTATACTATAGGGATTTGTTCCAGAACTTATCATTGCATTTGTCTCTGCTGGAAACTGATGCCTCTTTGCAATCACTGAGGTGAGAATAGAAATTGTCCATGAATGCAGCAGTGTGTACGACTCTGGGCCATCATCTAGTTGTCATAAGTTAGCTGTTGTATAATCTTTAAAGATAGAAGAGTTTGAGATCCAATTTCATCTTCATAGTGAGTATTACTGATTGGTGGTCAGATCTGATCAGTGATAGGGCAGCTATCATGATGAGGTCACACTTGTGAAGATTAGAGCCAATATTATTAGCCCCTAGTTAGGATGCAGAGTTTTTTTAATGAACTAGCAGTTACAAAATCTAGGAGGCATTGTGCTTGCTTATATTTTTTTGGTGTAGGTTTCAAAGTTTATGGAAGGATAGCTGAAATCTCCTGCCTAATAGTGTTTGGTTCAATAAGGACTTTATTTATTTATTTATTTATTTCAATTTGTTTATCAGGGTACAGCACTGATCATATATTACCAAACCGAGTCTCGGCCTGGGAGTGAGTTTATTTAGATATGGCTTGTGGGCTACGGTTAACAAAGAATTGAATTCTGTAGTTGGCTATGGTACAGTGTGGATTTTTATTGATAGTAAGGAGGATATTGAGGATCTTAAGGCCATTGTCATGCCTTATGAGTCTTAATGGGACTTGGCTTCTTTGGAATATGAGCACACCATCATCTACACCATGATCATTCTTTAATGTGGGTCAGAATGAGTAGTAAACTTTGAAATGCAGCACTGAGGGCATGCTATCACTACATTGAAAATGTTCTATATTTTCAAGGGTCAGGAAGGTTTGCAAGGAGTGCAACATTTTATTTAGACATAAAGTGTTGAATAGCACTACTTTCTGCCATATTCCAATTTTACTGGCACGTAAAGTTAAGGAGTTGTTTAGTTAACTACCTCTCATACATTTCAGTATGTACTTTTGTACATCACATTGTTCTAGCCTACTAGCTGTCCAGTTTGCAGATATAAAGATTGTGTCATTATTTGGCTTCTTTTGTGGTTATCTAATATGCTTTTATTTGAACTGTGGCATATTACAAATTTTCAGGCCCTGTTGCAATCTGCATGCCTTATCCAGTGCTTCTATAGGCAGCATTTAAAAGTGTGATTAAGTTTAAATGTGAAAGGATTACAATGGCCCTTCCAGCTGTCAACTTTAATGGCAGACTCTGTATGGAGTAAATGCTAACACAGGCTATACTAAAATTGTTTTGCAGATCTCTTTGGTATCCAGTGCTATATTAAATCAGAAGCTTCAGACATCTATGTTGGTGTTACCTCACAATTCCAAAGCCTAGCTGCTTGTAGGGATTTCTAAGCATCATATTATACTACTTCTGTGAGAACATCACTGGCTGCCCATTAGATATTACATCATCTTTAAAATTCTTCTTCAGATGTTCCCCTACTTGCAGGTCCTCTTGACCTGGCATGAACCTATGAACCTATTAGCCTATCAGGTTTTTGTGCTCTATGTCACAAGGACTCCTACTAGTTCTGTTGAGATGTCTTGGTTTTTTTATGGCATCTAGCCATTTGCCAGTCAGGATTCTTTATCCCAAGAACTTGCTGCCAGGTTGGCTGATGAAGCCCCCCCCCCCCCCCAACAGGCAATTTTAAGTGTTTTTTATCTTATTTATTTATGTTTGGTTTTAATTACCTATGTTTCAAATAAATAGTTGTATCTTTCCCCTCCCCCAGACTTATATATACCAGCTTTATGACTGCTCAAACATGAAGACGGGAGAAATCTCACAAAAGAATGAACTCACTTCTGGTGTGCACTTAGAAACAACAGTGACAATGATTTTCTATGGGAAATAGTGACTGGGGAGTTCTTCACTGAGATTAATTTAAATAGATGGCAACTCATCCAAATTAAACTTGATATGGTGTAGGGAGTGCTGAGGAAATACATGTACACATATTCATGAATAAACAGACAGACTAATAAACAATCATAGGCAGATGCACAGATAGATCAGTTGAATTAATCAATATGTATTTATAATGTGCCTTCTCAAAAAATTTGAAAGTGCAAGAACAATGAGTAAAATGTGAAACAGCACATAAATGTGCATAAAGCAAAGGGTAAAATAGCTGAATATTCATGACAATGTAAAACAAAATAAAAAGCACAAAGTGTATATTTCCTACTGATAGTGGTAGCCTGATTGAGTTTGACTGTCTCTTAGTTGGTTCCAATGTAAATATCTGATGCTTAACCTGCTGACAGCAAACTGGATGAGTAAAACTCATCAAAAATACAACTGCTGACACTGTGGGTGGCAGTGAGAAAAAGGTGTGTTTTGAAAGAAGGCACGCACTCCCTGCAACCCTGTTTTGGGTGGAAAATTCTGCTCACTTTCCTTACTTATATGTGATAAATACATGGCCACACAATTGTATTGAAAAGGGAAACATCCTTAAAGGATGAAAAAAGAAAAATGCTCACTAAAAGTGATTTCTGCATTTTACACTGTTTATTGCACTTTAAGTTACTAATTATTGCAAATTGTTTCTGTAGGCTACACACTAAAGTGCACTAGCCGATTTACAGCATTTATAGCATTTACTGTCTGTTTTTTTCCTTGTCTCTGTAAAAAAACAAAAAAAAACAAAAAAATCTCTTGTTTTCCCGCCTTACTGAACTAGAGTAGTCCAGTTTCAGAGTTGCTGATCCCTGGGCTTTGTTTTTAGTTCCTGTTACTGATCCATTGCCTTATTAGGAAGGAGGGAAGTTTCTTTGCTTACCAGTGGGAGTGGGAAGCACTGAGCAGCCTTTTTGTCCGAATTGGTGAAGTTTCAGCCAGAAACTAGTAGTCCATTGGTCGTTTTGGGCCAATTCCTAGCTCCTTTCAGCCCCCTGCTATAAAACACGCTAAACACGCATTTTCCAGCTTGTACCAACTCAGCACAGATCCTCGTGGTGGCCTGCAGAGTGATCCAAGCAGCAGAGAGCTAAAAGAGTGACTTTCTACCAGATATAAGTATTTTTGTGGCTTTCCCACTGTTATTAAGCTAGCGACTGCATTTCGCCTGTTTTACTGCTACTTTAAGTGATTTCTGCATTTTACACTGTTTATTGCGCTTTAAGTTACTAATTGTTGCAAATTGTTTCTGTAGGCTACACACTAAAGTGTGCTAGCCGATTTACAGCATTTATAGCATTTGCTGTCTGTTTTTTTCCTTGTCTCTGTAATAAAACAAAAAAATCTCTTGTTTTCCCACCTTACTGAACTAGAGTAGTCCAGTTTCAGAGTTGCTGATCCCTGGGCTTTGTTTTTAGTTTCTGTTACTGATCCATTGCCTTATTAGGAAGGAGGGAAGTTTCTTTGCTTACCAGTGGGAGTGGGAAGCACTGAGCGGCCTTTTTGTCCGATTTGGTGAAGTTTCAGCCAGAAACTAGTAGTCCATTGGTCGTTTTGGGCCAATTCCTAGCTCCCTTCAGCCCCCTGCTATAAAACAAGCTAAACACACGTTAGCGCGATTTAGCGCGGAGTTGCCACTGTTGCACACAAGAGCAGCGGCTGTTAAACAAGGTTAAACTATTTGGGCCATCTAAATTCCACTCTTCAAATTTTCCCTTAGAACTACCTTCCTCGAGCTGTACTGCTGATCTAACCAGCATATCCTATAACTGAAAAGTTCATCTGTACTTGATTCCCAAGTAGACTATTCTCTATCTGTAAAGCCTAGCACTTACTCCTACAGTACTTGTACCTTGATAAAGCACTCTTATTATAGATAGTACCCCACCAGCCTAAAACCCACTTCCCCGGAGTCCTTTGAAAGTCTCTTTATCTACTACTTCTAGTATGTCGAGGGATCAGTTGCTAGTGTCCTCTCCAGCTCAACTGGTGAACCTGGGAATATTGAGGCAATGTTACAATTGCCTCATGTACACAGACAATCCTCTCCTTCTCCCACATAACACAAATACATGCGAGAGATGCAACTATACAGCCAAACTGGAGGCAGAGCTCTCTCAACATAGGACTGGCAAGACCAGACAGGAGGAGAAGGTAACCACACACAATACATACCCAGTCACACATGGTACCATCATAACTTCAAATCATACACATACTCACACAAAGACATACTCGGAGGCTCTGATCAAAAATTTACCAAAACAGCAGAGGCCACCAAAGCAGACACCCAAACAACTACCACCTCACGACCCAACACATGCAACACATAGACCACACAGTCAGAGTGTCAAACAGTCACAGCCCTTAAGGCCAAACAAAATGCCAGACACACTTGTCATTGGTGATTCCATAGTCAGACACACTGACGTCCCGCTCACCAGACTGAGTAAGGAGAAGGTCACAGTAAGCTGCCTGTCGGGCGCTAGAATCCGCCACATAACGCAAGCACTCAGGTCTCTCAACAGCAGGTACAAGTACGACTCAGTCATTGTCCACGCTGGTGTCAACGACCTGAGACATACCTCCTTGGACTACATGAAAAGGGATATCGAGGAGCTCTCTGATTATGTAGCCCAGGCAGGTATGACCCTGACCTTGAGCAGTATCCTACCTTCACCTAGAATGATGCCACAATACAGTGATAAGATGATCAGCTTTAATAATTGGCTTAAATTCTGGTGTCATTCAAAGGGGATCCAATTTCTGTCTGCCTGGGATGACATGCTGGACAAGCCACGCTGCTTCGCAAGGGACGGCTTGCACCTGTCACCCCTGGGCTTCCGGATATTGGCAAAGGCTCTTGCCACCCCCATAGTGCCTTTTTTAGACAAGGCTCAAATTCTAAACCTACCACCCTAGAACACCAAAAAGGAAAAAAACTAAGGGTAATGCTGCTCAATGCCAGAAGTCTCAATCTCAAGATGCACACACTCAAGGCCCTTCTCAATATGGAGAACATCGATGTCTGTGCTGTGACAGAAACCTGGTTCAAGGCTCCTGAGAGCACCCCAGCACTAACAGGTTTCACCTCATATCATGCGTTCCTGCCCCAAAATCCGGACAACACCAAGAAAGGAGGGGGGGTGTCCATATTCATAAAGGACACCCACACCTCAAGGTTGGTGGCAACGCACGATGCATCGGAGACCATCCAGGTGCAATTAACCATAGGCAAGACTGCTCTGCAATTTGTAGAATGTTACAGGCCACCCTCTCAAACTCAGGAACCTCACATGGCCTTCCTGAAAACATTGGAGGGGATAAATGTATCTCCAAACACCATCATACTAGGTGACTTCAACTACCCTAATATAGACTGGGAACACTACTCAAGCCCGAACACTCTAACCCAAAGATTCCCGGAGTTCATAAACTCAAATGCCATGGAACAACTAGTCACCATCCCCACAAGAGGAGAAAACATACTTGATCTCATCATCACGAACATGGGATCAAAATGTTCAACACCGGAAGTATACCCCTCACTGGTGAGATCAGATCATAAACTAATCTCGCTGGAGGTCCTCATCCCGCCCCCACCTGAAACAAAAAAGACCACAGTGAAAAACTTCTCAAAAGCCGATTTCACACTTCTAAAAACTAGTGTGGTCTCCTTTAAGCCCCCTGAGCCAGTGGTAAACATTACTCAAACCACTGAATCACTTACAAATGCCTTCTACCAGCACCTACAGGACTGCATGGATCAGGCAATCCCAAACAAAACTAAGACTCTCTGTACCAAAAGCAAGCGTCCAGTCTGGTGGACCTCAGCCATAAACAAGCTCTACAACAATAGGAGGAAGCTACTACAAGATAGAGCAAAATCCTTGAAAGGTAAGACACCTTTGATCATTATAAGTAAAAAACTAAGAGCTCTCATAAAATCATCCAAGGCAAATTTTGAGAGAAAAATCGCCAAGGACTCTAAAGACAATCATAAGGCCTTCTTTAGCTATGTTAGAAACCTAGGAGGAAACTCCTAGATATGCTCAGAATTAGTTCAAAATGATGTGAAAATTACTGAACGTACACACATTGCCAACATACTGGCTGACAGGTTCAGTGCAAACTTCTCCCCCCCTGCCCAAAAGGATAGATATCTATTCAAGAGGATCGTAGCCCCCCAAACATCTCCAACGCCCAGGTGAGAACTGCCCTCACTAAGGCAAAAAACACAGCATCCATGGGACCGGATGGTGCCCCCGGCTGTGTGCTTCACAAACTCAATGAGGAACTAAACCCACAGTTAGGACAGCTGTTTAATCTTAGCCTCACCTCAGGATACGTACCCAAGGAGTGGCGCACGGCGACTGTGGTCCCACTTCATAAGGGCGGTGCCTCCACAGACCCTGGAAATTACCGCCCCATTAGCTTGACAAGCCTTATCTGCAAAGCCATGGAGAGGATCATAATGGAACTCATAAATAAAGACATAGGGAACTTGCAGACTTTGGATCCAACCCAGTTTGGCTTTGTCAAAGGCAGATCCTGCCTTTTAAACTTGGTTGACTTTTTCGAGACAGTCACCAAGGCCATTGATGAGGGAAAGGCAGTCCATACAGCCTACCTCGACCTGGCAAAGGCCTTCGACACAATACCCCACTCAGGTATCATCGAAAAACTCATCAGCTTGAATGTAAACCCATACATCACAAGATGGGTTGCAAACTGGCTAAGTGACAGAACCCACAGGGTCAGAGTTGCTGGAGCCATGTCAGACTCAAAGCCTGTCACAAGTGGTGTCCCACAGGGCTCAGTCCTGGGTCCACTCTTGTTCAGCATCTACTTTTCTGAAGTACAAGCAAACACAGGAGGGTTATGGCTGACAAAGTTTGCAGATGACTGCAAACTGGGCCATAGTCTAAAACACATCTGACACAGATATCCTCCAGAAGGGCCTCACAGAAATGGATAACTGGTACCAGAGCCATGGCCTGAAGTTAAACGCCAAAAAATGCATAGTCATACCCTTCGGGAAAAACAAGGTTACCCCTAGCTACCATATAGGTGGCAATCCACTGAGCACAGAAAAAGTCATCAGGGATCTGGGGACCCAGGTTGACAGTAGCCTTTCGTTTGACACTCATGTTGCTAAAGTAGTTAGGAAAACCTTCTATATCACCCACCTGATCATGAAGGGATTCACATCTAGATCAAGGGAGGTCATCGTCCCCCTGTACTCATCACTCATTAGACCTATGATTGAGTACAATGCCCCATTCAGAATGTATCTGACCAGACACCTGCTGCAGCTTGAAAGGCCCCAAAAGTTCCTCACCAAAAGGATAAAGGGTCTCAAAAATATGTCTTATGCTGCCCGACTGAAAGAACTCCAGCTCTATTCAGTCTCATACCGCTTGCTCAGAGGTGACCTGTGCCTGACATATAAGGCCATGTCAAACCCAGATTTGATGAATATGCTTCACCTAAAAAAATCTAGATCCCTCAGAACCACAAGGGCGGGAGACTTAAACCTTGGCACGGTTATAAATAGAACGTGCTGGAGGGACAGATTCATCACCCAGAGACTCCCTATGCTGTAGAACAAAATCCCGGTACATGTGAGGCAGAGCACCTCGCTGGCCTTGTTCAAGAGGAATCTTGACCAATGGATGGGAGATCGCAGATATACCCCAGGGATTACTTCAGTGTCACTGCTTGACAGAGGCACAGCAAAATGATAGGCATAGTTTTTATTCAAACTAAAGGGGTGGCGAAAGCCACATAACTATGGGCTAGGCTTATAAATGCCCTTGGACAGATAGCCTAGTATGAACCTATGAACCTATGAACCTATATAAAAAATCATGCAGTGCAGCTGAATAATGTAATAGCATTCCAGGCCTAGTACACAAAGGGAGTTGGCTGAATAATGTAATAGTATTCCAGGTCTAGTACACAGAGGGAGTTGGCTGAATAATGTAATAGCATTCCAGGCCTAGTAAACAGAGGGGAGTTGGCTGAATAATGTAATAGCATTCCAGGTCTAGTACACAGAGGGACTTGGCTGAATAATGTGATAGCATTCCAGGCCTAGTACACAGAGGGACTTGGCTGAATAATGTGATAGCATTCCAGGCCTAGTACACAGAGGGAGTTGGCTGAATAATGTAATAGCATTCCAGGCGTAGTACACAGAGGGGAGTTGGCTGAATAATGTGATAGCATTCCAAGCCTAGTACACAGAGGGAGTTGGCTGAATAATGTGATAGCATTCAAGGCCTAGTACACAGAGGGAGTTGGCTGAATAATGTGATATCATTCCAGGCCTAGTACACAGAGGGAGTTGGCTGAATAATGTGATAGCATTCCACCCTAGTACACAGAGGGAGATGGCTGAATAATGTGATAGCATTCCAGGAAAAGTACACAGAGGGAGTTGGCTGAATAAAGTAATAGCATTCCAGGCCATGTACACAGAGGGAGTTGGCTGAATAATGTAATACCATTCCAGGCTTAGTACACAGGGGGGAGTTGGCTGAATAATGTAATAGCATTTCAGGTCTAATACACAGAGGGAGTTGGCTGAATAATGAAATAACATTCCAGACCTAGTACACAGAGGGAGTTGCCTGAATAATATAATAGCATTCCAGACCTAGTACACGGAGGGAGTTGGCTGAATAATGTAATAGCATTCCAGGCCTATACACAGAGGGAGTTGGCTGAATAATGTGAGAGCATTCCAGGACTAGTACACAGAGGGAGTTGGCTGAATAATGTGAGAGCATTCCAGGACTAGTACACAGAGGGAGTTGGCTGACTAATGTGATAGCATTCCAGGACTAGTACCCAGAGGGATTTGGCTGAATATTGTGATAGCATTCCAGGCCTAGTACACAGAGGGAGTTGGCTGAATAATGTAATAGTATTCCAGGCCTAGTACACAAAGGGAGTTGGCTGAATAATGTGATAGCATTCCAGCGCTAGTACACAGAGGGAGCTGAGAATGGAGAAATAACATTTGAGGAGCTACTCTTTGTTGACTGATAGGATTTCCTTTCATAGCTACATAGGAAGGGTTTCCTGAGTTTAGACCTACCTCTCACAAGGCATGGATCCTAGATAAGATCATTAAAGACACAGAGATATCAGGAAATTTAACAGAAGAGGAATGGGAAACTCTGCTTAGAGAATGTATCATTTTATAGCAGAAACCATGTTATGTAATGCATTATAAGTTAGAATCAAAACCTTGAAAATAATATTTAACTGACAGACACTAGATTAACTGAAGGAATGTGGAGCTGCAGTTAATAACCCACAGAAGAATTATGCAGCAATTGAAGTTTTCTTAATTTATCACCAGGAGTTCCCGATATAAAGATTTATAGTTGTTAAGTCACAGTAATGCAAAAGCATGAATGAAATGAGTGTGAAAACTTTTCTATTTGAGGAGCATTGTGTATAATAATAGAGATACTTCTTAAATGGAAGAAAAGTGGAACTAAGGAACTTTTTTTTAAGGCTGGGTAATTAGCATTTCATTTAATACCTCAAAGAATGTACAATCATATGGAGAATGCATAACACAGAAGATTATGATCAGGTCTCTCTCCTGGATTCAGCAAGCTCTGCACGGAGTGCAGGAATAGTGGAAGAGCTGCTACACGCAATATGGCTGACAAACGATCCAGGAACGAGCTCTCGGGACATGCATGAGCGCTCCTACACTATTCCTGCACAGACACCACTGCTATATGCTAATTACCTCATTTGCTGGTGAAAACCATGCAAATGAGGTGAATTAGCGATCCAGGAAGCAGGGAGGCATCTATGCAGGAATAGTGTAACCTGCAGAAATGCATTCGGTTACTAACCGAATAAATTTCTGCAAATTACAAAATGGAGGCATGACAGCTCTAAAGAAAAGGCTATTGGCATGAGAAATAGTTGCAAAATTATAAAAAATAACTTAAATTTTTTTTTTGGCAGATTTCAGCCGTTTAAGCGTAGGGCAGCGGTGCACAAACTGGATTGGCCCGAAAATAAGAAAAAAGTTGGAAATAAGCTTTCAAACCCAAATCCGCATTTTATCATAATAGTCAATAGCATGCATAAGGCAACACTACCAGGGAATAAGGGGGAAGGCTAAGTGTGAGTGTGGTAACTATGAATTAGCATTCTGTGTTATGCAAATGAGGAGACTGATACTAAATCACAGATTTCCTCTCAGTGTTAGTTTGCACCCAACCGTATAGGTCCAGCAACACCATTGTATAAGTATAAGAGGTGGAAGTATAAGAGGTTTCCCTTGAAACAAGTCTAACTCTCAACCTAACCACTCAAAGATCATCTTACAGCCCAGCACTTGCTCAGACCTAATAGCAAGCACTAATATACCCTGACACTGATTGCCCAGCAGGGCAAGGCTCTTTATTCACCCCTCACCAACCAAGCGACTATGCAGCTCACCCTGCTATTCAGGCATGACCAAAGGGCAAACTTCAGGTGCACTCTCCAGTCCAGCTGGTGAATCTGGGTATCCTGAGGCAATGTTACAACTTCCTCATGTACACAGACAACCCTCTCCTCCTACCACAAAACACTAACATATGCGAGAGATGCAATTATACAGCCAAACTGGAAGCTAAGCTGTCTCCACCCAAAACTGGAACAGACAGTCAAGAGGAGAAGGTTAACACTTGCACCACACCTACAGCTGCACACAGACCTACTACAACAGCAATGGCAAAAAATACACATAAATGCACAAAATCATACTCGAAGGCTCTAAATAAAAACCTGCCAAAGCATCAAGACCTCAAAGCAGACACCCAAACAACCTGCACTTCCCATCACAAACCAGACAACACATAAAACACAAAATCAGTATGCTGCACAATCACAGCCCTTAAGGTGAAATAACATACCTAACGCACTAGTAATAGGTGTCTTTATAGTCAGGCACACTAATGTCCCACTCACTAGGCTGGACAAGCAGAAGGTTACTGTTAGCTGCCTGTTGACAGCCAGAATCCGCCACATAACACAAGCACTCAGGTCACTCCAGAGCAAGTACAAATATGACTGTCATTGTTCATGTTGGTGTGAATGACCTGAGACATACCTCCCTGGACTACATGAAAAGAGACATGGAAGAGCTCTTTGATCATGCAGCCCAGGCTGGTATGACCCTGACCCGGAGTAGCATCCTGCCCTCACCAAGAATTATACCTCAGTTGTTGTTGTGTCTTTCGGCTTTTCCCGGTTAGGGGTTGCCACAGCGGAACTCCGGTCCGCTAATGATTGGTAGTTGATTTTTATGTGCCGAGTTACCAACCCTGATGCACAACCTTCAATGAAGGTACGCCCATTCATGCATGTCTCCACGCAGAAGACGCTCTAGCTGAGAATCGAACCGGACAGTGTCTTACTGTGAGACGACAATGCTACCACAGCACCGCTACCACAGGTACCTCAGTATAAAGAAAAAATGATCAATTTCAACAATTGGCTAAGCTACTGGTGTCATTCACAGGGGATCCAGTGTCTGTCAGCCTGGGACGAAATGCTCGACAAGCCACATTGCTTCACAAGAGACAGCTTGCACCTGTCACCCCTAGGCTTTCGAATACTGGCCAAGGCTCTTGCTGCCCCCATAGTGCCTTTTTTAGGCAAGGCTCAAATGTCAAACCCACCTCTGTAAACAGCACAATTAACAAAAAACTGAGGGCTATACTACTCAAAGTCAGGAGTTTAAATCTCAAAATGCATGTGCTCAAAGCACTCCTCAGTATGCAGAACGTTGACATCTGTGTAGTAACTGAAACCTGGTTCAAAGCTCCAGAGAGCACCCCAGCACTACTGGGCTACAACTCATACCACACATTTCGGCCACAGAACATGGACCGAAACACAAAAGGAGGGGGTGTATCCATATTCATCAAGGATACCTACACCTTTAGGTTAGTGGTGCAGCATGATACCTCTGAGATCATCCATGTGCAACTAACATCGGGCAAATCTGCAATGCAAATTGTAGCCTGCTACAGATCACCCTCCATGACTCAAGACCATCACTCCACCATTCTGGAGACAATGGAAAACATGAAGGTCCCACCAAACATCCTGATATTGGGCGATTTTAATTACCCTACCATTCACTGGGAAAACTACTCGAGTACAAATTTCCAGGCCCAGCGCTTCCTGGAATTCATCAACCCAAATGCCCTGGATCAGCTGGTAAACTCCCCTACCAGAGGTGAAAACATACTGGACCTGGCCTTCACCAACATGGGCAATAGGTGTTCCACACCAGAGGTCAACCCATCACTGGTTAGATCAGACCATAAACTAATCACTCTGGATGTCCACACCCCACCACCACCCCCAACTAAGGAAACCACAGTAAAAAACTTTTCTAAAGCAAACTTCACCTTACTTAAGACAGAGGTGATAAGTTTCACAGCCCCCATGCTAAAGGATAATGCTGTCCAAGATGCAGAAACCTTTACAAATGCACTCTATGAGCACCTACAAGGATGCATGGATCATGCCATCCATAGCAAAACCAAGACTCACTCCTCTAAGAGAAGGAAACCAGTTTGGTGGATCCCTGCAATTAACAGGCTATACAATAGAAGGAGGAAACTAGTTCAGAAAAAAAAAAATCCCAAGAAGGAAAGACATCCCTGATCAGTATCAGTAAGAAACTAAGGTCCCTCATGAAATCATCCAAGGCTAACTTCGAAAGAAAAATAGTTAAGGATTCAAAAGATAACCACAAAGCCTTCTTTAGCTATGTTAAGAATCTAAGTGGCAACTTGCAGATATGCACTGAACTAGTGCAAAATAGCACAAAATATACTGACCCGACTGAAATTGCCAACGTCCTGGCAGATAGATTCAGTGCAAACTTCACCCACCTCTCACCTCCAAAAGGGCCCACAACAATACCGGAAAAGTGTAGTGTCCCAAAAATCATAGACGCACAGGTGAAACCAGCCCTTTCAAAAACCAAAAACACAGCATCAATGGGACCAGATGGTGTCCCAGGCTGTGTCTTGCACAAACTACAGAACGAATTAACCCCTCACCTAAATACGCTGTTCAACCTCAGCCTCTCCACAGGCTACGTGACCATAGAGTGGGGCACAGCAGCGGTTATTCATCTCCACAAAGGAGGGGCCACAACTGACCCTGGTAACTATCGCCCCATAAGCCTGACTAGCCTGGAATGCAAGGCTATGGAGCACATCATCATGGAACTCATTAACAAAGACATTGGGAACCTCCAAACACTTGACCCAACCCAGTTCGGCTTTGTTAAGGGCAGATCATGCCTACTAAACCTGGTTGACTTCTTCAAGACAGTCACCAAGGCCATAGACGAGGGAAAGGTGGTTCACACAGCCTACCTTGACCTCGCAAAGGCTTTCAACACCATTCCCCACTCGGGCATTACAGAAAAACTCACCAGCCTGAACATAAACCCGTATGTCATGAGATGGGTTGCCAATTGGCTTACAGACAGAACTCACACGGTAAGAATAGCAGGCTTCAGGTCCGACTCTAAACCAGTCACAAGTGGTGTCCCGCAAGGCTTGGTCCTGGGACCCCTACTGTTCGGCATATACTTCTCAGAAGTACAGGCAAACACAGGAGGACTATGGCTAACCAAGTTTGCTGATGACTGCAAACTGGGAGCCATAATTGACTTTCTGGCTGACACGGACATCCTCCAAAAGGGCCTTACTGAGACGGACACCTGGTGTCAAAGTCATGGCTTCAAGCTAAATGCCAAAAAATGCTTAGTCATCCCATTTGGGAAAAACAAAACACTCACGAATTACCACATAGGTGGCAGCCCCCTTAATACAAAAGAGGTAATAAAAGATCTGGGGACCCAGGTAGATAGTGATTTCTCCTTTGACAATCATATTGCCAAAGTAGTTAGGAAATCCTTCTATGTGGCCCATCTAATTACTAAAGGGTTTGCATCTAGAAATAAAGAGGTTATAGTGCCCCTCTACACATCACTCATTAGACCCATGATAGAGTACAATGCCTCATTTGGGATGCACCTCACAAGACACTTTCAACAGCTGGAAAGACCACAAAAGTACCTCACCAAGAGGTTTACTGGCCTCAAACATATGTCTTATGCAGCCCGACTGAAATAACTCCGGCTGTACTCAGTGGCATATTGCTTACTCAGAGATGATCTCTGCCTGACTTACAAAGCCATGTCCAACTCAGAATTGATGGACATGCTCCACCTAAATAAATCCAAGTCACTGCGAGCCACACGCTCTAGTGAGCTAAACCTCACCACAACAATAAATAGAACATGCTGGAGGGATAGATTCCTGTCACAGAGACTCCCCATGCTTTGGAACAAAATTCCAAATTACATCAGGCAGAGCCTCTCACTAGCACTCTTCAAGAGAAACCTTGATGAGTGGGTGGGTAACAGAAAATACACCCCTGGGATCACTTCATTGGCTCTGTTTGACAGAGGATCAGTTAATTAATCATTGGGGTGGCGAAAGCCGACACACTCTGGCTAGGCTTATAAATGCCCTTGGGCAGATAGCCTAGTACCTACCTATGAACCTATGACCTCATAAGGGGGAGTGTCATACAGGCTGTAAGCTTACTGGAGCTCTGTGGCCTGTGTTTGCCCTAAGGGAGTGTGTCTGAGGCTGCCTAGCAGTGGTTACATTGCCTAAACTGGTGTGCGTGCCATGCATCAGGTTTTAAACAAAAAAAAAAAAAAAAAAACAACCCAGGAAATAGCAGCTCTGTTCACATCTGAGCACTGGGTATGCACGGCCTTCCTCAGGGCTTAAACGGGAAGACAATTGGAAGGGAAAACAGAAGTAGGAAGGCAATCAAGCAGAACTAGCATAGCTGGCAGGTGAAATGTATCAGAATCAGCCAATTACACATGGAACAGCCTAGCACACTACTATAAACTATGCAAACACCTTCCAATCTGTTTTTTTCCCACAAAAAAGAAAGAAGAATGGCAGGACACTGCTGGATTGACTCCTTCTTTTATTAAAACAACCAAAACATCCAAGGATAAGCGCTTTCGGGTGTGATACCCTTCATCAGATAAAGAGAACAAACATTACCACTGTTTTAAATTAAAAGCCAACCAATCAGCAATCAGAATTCTTATTTCTCTTGTATCCAAAGCTGGGTCTGGTTCCTAATAGATCCTTTAACTTATTGTCACTTCTTAAGATGTTCCAGTTTTTAAAAATTATATTTTTTATATCATTGGTATTGCTACTATAGGTGACAAACAACTTAGGTTCCCTTTTTTGTGGAGCTTTGGCCTTGGATTCAACAAGCTCTTGTCTGATCCATGGTTTGTATTTACCAATAAGAATTTGAAGGATATCCTTTGTAATGAAAAGGCTTTTACTACATCTAATTTATTTAAGGAGAGCCCAGGTAGTGTTCCCTGTGGCTTATGGCCTGTCCGTCTATCAATAAAAATGCAACTTTTAAACATCCTGTTACTGGAAGGTTATACCATCTTAAGGCAAGGGCTACCTGCAGGACAAGCAACATAGTTTATTTGGCTACATGTGAACAATGCGCAGCATATTATGTTGGGAAGACCAATAATATGTTTAAGATCAGAATTTTACAGCATCTTTCCAATATTAGAAACAAAAATGAGCATAATGCTCTTTATAGGCACATTGAACAGCACTCAACACATACTTTCAGCTTCAGGGCTGTGGTTAACGTAAGGTTAAATAATAGGGGAGGAGACATAAGGTTGATGACAGAATCCCTTGAATCTGAATGGATCTTGGAGCTGAGGGCTCATAGGAGCCCAGGGTTAAATGACATGGTTCCTTTGAAACCCGCCCTACTAAAAAGGCGGGTAATTTACTGATTGCTGATTGGTTGGCTTTTAATTTAAAACAGTGGTAATGTTTGTTCTCTTTATCTGATGAAGGGTATCACACCCGAAAGCGCTTATCCTTGGATGTTTTGGTTGTTTTAATAAAAGAAGGAGTCAATCCAGCAGTGTCCTGCCGTTCTTCTTTCTTTTTTGGATTTTGCTGTTTGCTGTTTGGTGGGACTTTGTCATAGCACAGAACTTTTGGTTTTGGACTTTGTTTTTTTCCCACAAATTCTACTCCACTGGTGTACACAAACGGGGGAAATTTTACCTGACAAAACTAACAAAATATTAAAGGCTGCTGTCGCTCTCATACATCAATATGTGCAAGAGGCTGAGGGTGGAGAGGATGTGAATGCTGACAACCAACCCACAGTGAGGAAAAGGAGAAGCGTGCTCAGACCCAGGGTAACCTACCAGGGGCTACATGAGCTGGAGATAGTGGAGCACTATAGGGTGGACAGGGACATTCTTCAGCAAATTGTTGAGTTGTGCTGGCCACGCCTCACTCACAGAACCAACATAGGGGAACCCATCCCAGTGGATACCAAGGTATGTGTAGGCTTAAGAATACTAGCCACAGGTACCTTCCAAAGGGCAATTGGGAATATCATGGGATCTCACAGGCATCAGCGTCCAGGGTACTCCAGCAGTTCCTGCATGCCATGTCAGCACATGCCAGTGATCACATATATTTCCTCAACACCTGTGAGGCATTGACCAGCAATATGTGTCTCTTCAACAAAATAGCAGAATACCCTGAGGTAATGGCATCCACAGACTGCATGCACATACACATCAAAGCACCAACTGGTGAGCGGGGTATGGTCTTCATAAACCGCAAGGGCTTCCCCTTCATCAACTGCCAGGCCATGTGCGATGCCCAGTGCATTATCCTGAATGTGTGTGCTGGCAGTCCTAGAAGCTATCATGACTCCCACATCTGGCATATGACTGTACCAGGCATTTGTCAGTGGGGACATCCAATATGGCCACCTAGTGTGGGATGCTGGCTATGCACTGGAGCTGTGACTGATGAAACCCCTCAGAAATGCACACACACCAGAACAAGAACTCCATAATAAGGTACACGCACAAACCAGAATCATAATAGAGCGTGTTTGGGATGCTCAAGTCATGGTTCCGCTGCCTGGACATATCCGGTGGAGCTTTGCAGTAATCTTGAGCTACATGTACACAAATGTTCCTAGTATGTGCCATACTACACAATATGATCCTGCGGAAACAGCTGAAGCAGGAACAGCATGGGGCAAGGCCACACAGCCACCCACCATTGCTAAGGCCATCACAGGCACAGAGGGACTCGGAGGAGGAACTACTTGAGCCTGCCCATGTAGTCAGAAGGAGGCATGCCCAGTGTGCCCAGGCCTTGGCAAAGAGACAATGCATAGCACATACACTATCATGATAGGGACCCAGGGAATGACACCTCTCTGACTCGCACATACAGTAAAAGGGATGCCAAACATGACACTACCTGTGCTTTACCATGTATAGGGGGTGTATTATGTGCATCCAACATAGTCAGCCCTCTAGCACTGTCATCAATACTGGCACAGCCACAAGGTAAGTCAGTCTTCCTATCAATTGCTGAATGGAGTAGTATGTTCTGATAGTTGTATCTATGGTATGGATGTGAGCATGCAATGGAATCAGGTGGCTGAATGGTATGGCAGCAGATAGCGTACACCTATATGGGCAGCATGAAATCCATAACAAATACTGCTGTCAGCATACTAGGCAGTACTAGACAAGGTGACAAATCCCACTGCAGTACATGTGGTAGCCCAAATGTGTGTCCATAGGACACACACATGCATGTCAGTGAGACTCATATAATCACCACCAGCCTCAGCCAGCAGGACAGGTGTAGATGACCATAAAGAAAGTCTGGGCTAAGGCCTCCAACTGATGGCAATGATTAAGAGCCCCCCTCCAGACCTACACAGACAGACTACAACAGGTCTGGCAGTTGTATGTCAGGTCTGAAGGGTAAGAAGCCTGAAACTGAAATGTAGGTCAATAAAAACCTAAGATCTGTACACTACTGATATGCCTCCAGCCTGCATGATAGGTCAGAATACAAAATGAAATGGAAGCCAGCAGAGTTCCTGAAATACCAGTATAGTCATAGCAAATGTTTAAAGTTGTCAGGTGTGCCCCCCCCTCACAATCCTATGTAGAAATGCAGTAACATGTAAGTGTGAGGTGTAATAACAGTGGAGCACAGATTACCTGAGCTGGCCCAATCTATAGGATAGATTGTTGCATGTGTACAATATGCAGGGGTCCATGTGTTAGGTTGTCATGTATTCAATATTGTGTGGAAGTGGTCAGCATGTAGGCATGGAGGGTTGTGTCTCTGTGGTCTATGGGCAGTACTGTGGATGACAGGGCCATGTTCTGACAACTGCAGTGCCAACCGCAATGCTTCTCAGCAATACCCATGTCAGCAGTCGTCCATACTCACTGTTCAGATGTCAGTATCTGTAACTGTCTGAAAGATGGACATGCCGTGAATGTAGGCCCATTAATACACACAATACACAGGTAGAAGTACCCTAGACAGAGTGCATAAAATGTAACTGTCAACTGCACACATGTTTGGAATTGTACATACAGGTTAGCAGCACATTAGTTGTCTGTGTAGTATGGAATACTGATGATGATGTAGTCTGGAAAATCACTGCCATACCACAAAAGGCACAGTTATGAAGTAATGAGAGACTGCCTATGTCCCAGCAGAAGGCAGCATAAGGGGAATGTCCCAGATATATATATGTGTAAGCTACAAGTAGCTTCAAACATACACATGCTCTCAGCATAAACCACCATCAGCCACAGGTTTATCACAGGTCATATCCTTGCTGTTGGGAATGAGTACAGTATGATCCCACTTCTGTATGGGGAATGCCCACAGAATGCAGAATGCTGAAAAGGTGTCCTATGCAGGTGTGTCCCTAGCTGTAAGCAGCACCCTACCTGCATCTGGACCAATGGGTCAATATGTACAGTAACTATTGCCATTAACACCTTGCACACTTACCCTGTCACCCCAGGGGAATCCACTGGCTCGCAGCCTGGAAATGCAGGAGTGACAGAATGCACTAGCCTGCTACAGATGGCCTGCATCACTACAAAATGGCTTACAGTCCTCTGTTAAAGGCCTGTGCCTCACCCGTAGTGCCAATGTATGGTATCTCATGGGGTCCCAAATAACAAACTAACACAGTCAACAGAACACAAATGCAAGGCCATATTGACAAAACCCAGTAGCATGCCCCCATGTCCTACTGCATGAACTGTGGACCAATCCATAAATACTGCTGGGATGAAGGGCCAACTATAGGGATACTTTCCAGATATAGCTCACATAATGTTAGGACGAGGATAGAATAACAGACTGGGGGGGTGTAGATGCATGGATGTCATGGAGTGTGTGATGTCAGAAACTCTGATCTGTGCCCATACTACTCCTGCCTGCAAACCCAGTAATGGGTGGCTACAAACCTGCTTGTAAACCACAATGTGAAGGGGAACTGACCAGATATATGAGCCCTGCGTCTGAGTAACCTGGGTGAATCTGTACAGCTGAGCGGTATGGCCACAACAGGATATGGCCATTCTGTTAAGTCTATATACGTTCAAGAAGGGGATCCTGAGCCACCATACTACCAAGGTGCTGGACCATTTACAGAGACCCATCAGCAAGTGTCTGTAGCTACCCCTCCAGAATCGCAGCAGTGTGCAAGAATATGCAGGCTGTGGATCAGAATACTGGACTCATCTTCATCCATCTTGTATTTCCCGGTAAATAGCTATGAGCAAATAATTATATCTGACAGTAGTCGATGACATGATACATCACAGTGTAAAACAGTACATATGTCTGAATATCTCTGCTAACACCAACAATGTAACACAAGCAGCACAGACAGCAGTAGTTACATTATCCCCCATCTGTCATCCATTGTGACTCCATATTGTCAACCTGTCCACAGATATCCTGCAGAAACAGGCTGCTATCTGTAGGTTGAGAACACCAAAGCCTGGACTGGAGTACAACCCTACCTGGAATGGATTCACACGCTCAGTATGGAAGGTCATACTGGGCATGTTCCTGCACTTAGAAAAATGAAGCTCATGTCTGAAAACACAGTGGACTATACATATCTGTCATTTGCAGATGTCTGTGCGTACACACCAAACTGTACACCATTTATACTTCACAAACACATTGAATAGGAATACTCACACATATCCAAGGCCAACACACTATATGTTAAACATACACACACACAGATGTGGGGAAGAGAAAGACAGACAGTGACAGATAAACTTTCGTTATGAGGCCTGTCCCACCCACTACACATCCAATTGGCTGATATCACATGGTTTGCTGATGTCAGTCACTGTAGACATTCCTTTTGGTAGCCCTCAGCCCTATAATGTCTGTGGTGCTTGTGATAACTATGTAACACAACAGTAAAAACCAGTATTCATGTAGCATTTGTGTACTCCATCCTGTCAAATGTAAAGTTGTGTGTGACTGAGTGTGTGTGTGTGTGTTTCCAGAGGAATGATTTATGGCCTATTCACACACACTGCACTTCCTATTGCCGATGTTAGCACACCTGCTGTCAGTCACCTTGAAGTAATCCTTTGGCCAAAACTCAGCCCTGTAAGCTCGGTGGTGCTTATGATTACTGTGTAATACTGTAGTGTAGCAAATTTGGTAGGAGTTCTAATCCCAGATATGTCAATTGTGATAGTGTATGTTTATGTGGAGGTGAATGATTTTGAGGCCATTCACACTCACTCTCACTACACCTGCCATTGCCCACTTTAGCATGCCTGCTGTCAGTCACCTTGAAATAACCCTTTGTCCAAGTCTTGGCCCTTTAAGCTCCATGGCACTTGTGATAACTGCATAATATGAAAATGTGTGTGGTGTGTGTGTGAGTCTTTGTTGACACCTGATTTTGTGGTCATTCACACTTACTGCACTTCCCTTACCCCTCCTTTAGCACTGCAGCTGATGTTACTCACCTTCAAAGATACCTCTGGATAGCTCTCCAGTGTATAAGCTTTGTGGCACTTGCGATAACTGCTGATACCAAACTAGTTAAATAGGAGTTCTAATACTGGTCCTGGCAAGTGTGAAATGTGTGTGTTTGTGTGTAAGTCTTTGTTGACACCTGATTGTGTGGACATTCACACTCACTACACTTCCCTTACCCCTCCTTTAGCACTGCAGCTGATGTCACTCACCTTCAAAGATAACTTTGGACAGCTCTCCAAAATATAAGCTTTGTGGCTTGCAATAACTGCATAACACTATAGTACCAATATATAGCTAGGTAGGGGTTTAAAACTCAGTACTGGCAAGTGTGTGTGTGTGTGTGTGTGTGTGTGTGTGTGTGTGTGTGTGTGTGTGTGTGTGTGTGTGATCAGTATCCTGTGTGGGTGTTGGAGTGATTGTGTAAATAACAGGATCCATTGCAGGGTTGGTTTTGCTGCATTTTCATATTGAGGACCCATATGTCCCAATGTCACGTTACAAGGCCAACAGTTGTCAAACACCATAGAGGTTGTTGTAGACAATACACAGCTATACATTTATATATAGGCAATCATTATAATACCCAGAGACCTCTCTCTACCCACAGATTATACACAAACATGCTTGGCTCTTTTTCTCTTCCTTTCTTTCTTTCCCTTTCTCTCCCCCCCCCCCCCTCTCTAGTAGATTTGGAAAAAGGCATCTGTTTTGCATAGGCAGCTGCCTGACTTTGGTAGGTAATGCTCATGATCAGCTGATGGTCTGTGCACGAATTGGAGTCCTCCACTTGCTAATTGCATGTGGAACACCTGTGGCATCATTCCTATAGCCAATTGCATGAAAACACACTGCTATAATTAAGCAGTGTAAGTGGGTGTTGGCCCTTCTCCTTCACTGTGAGCAGGACATCATGTGGGTGTGTGACAAACAGCATCACAGAGGGTAGTTGGAAATACCTCTTACAACAAACACTGTGGAGACAGGGCAACAAACTGGAGGGGGATGTTCCAGACATGGGGACAGAATGTAAGTACTTCTGTTCTACATTTGAAGTAATGTTGATTTAACAGGGTTTGTGTGGATATGGCTGTTGTGCATGATTTAAAGTCTGTCATGACAGTGTTATGTGGTTGAGAAAACTCACTTGTAGGGCTATCTGCAGACTAGCCAGAGTTTGGAGCCTGAGATTTGGTGTGTTACTCACACATTTTCTGTCATATAAATGCAGTAGCATACTCTGATGATTGTACTCTGGAAATGGTAACATCCATGTGCGTTACTGACTTCATATCTCTCAGAAGAGATATGTCACAACAAACCCTGTTACACCAACAATGTTCTCAGTTTATAACTGCAATATGTCAATATTGACTCTGTGTTTGTGCCTTTGACCCCCAGGTCTGTCACCCTTTGTTCATATGTCATGCAGTAAGAGGTGGATATGTACAGTATATCATTATTTACTGACATAATTCCTGATATCAAGCCAGTGATATATCAGACTGCCAGACTGCAATGTATAGGAGGCCTAATAGTTGAGGACAAAACCTGGACTTTCTGTGGTAGTCTGTACAGTAGTGAGGTCTGTGTACTTATGGTAATTGTTGACTGAGTGTCTGTATTATGCAACAGTGTATTGTGATCATGTTATTTGGCCTGTGTACAGACTGGGGTAGATGTCAGTGTTCTTGGTCCTGTTCTATCTGATTGTGCATGCTGCTCCAGTTTCTGATACCCTATCAGTGTATATGTTTGTAGGGCCAGACTGAGACATGCCCCATACCACAGTTAGGCATCAGACTACACTGTGAATTGGACCAGTATATATAGGGTTAGTGTGTGAGTGGCAAACCCGATGATGACTTTTGTTCACACAGGCCATAGGCTGTACTATTACTTAAGACTTACCATTATGTGACTGTGACTGCATTGAGATCGGTTGTGGGTATGCACTTTCACACTGGTGTCTGTTACTCCATGCTGTTACATGCCTGTAGTGCCTGCTATATTTGCAATTACATGTGTAATCCCCCATAGGTAAATTGGGTTAGTGTTGTGGCAGTCTGCCTGTAGTGTAGACAGTGCTTGGTGACATGCCTAGCAGTGGAGTGTATTTACCCTAGTGTGATGATATGTCCAGATATTTGTCAGATGTACTGTTGCCTGGCCACCATATGTGTTGTGTATTTCTGACAAAGCAATGGGCTGGTGTGAAGATGTAGGTCACTAACTAGTGTGAAGTATGTGGCTGGGATCTCTGCTCCTCCAGTTAAAATGTGTTAGGACAGACAGGAGGGTGTGAACGCATCAACTGTGTGAGCTTATCTAGTCCAGTTCTTCTGATATATCCCCATTTTCATGGCTTTAAACATCCCCTTTGTCAGGCTTGTTCCATATTTCTTGCACTAAGGCATTATTTTTATACCTCCTGACTGACCAGATTGTTTTAGACTGTCCATGTTTATTGCTCGTATTTCTTCTGTATTCCACAGGATCATTACTGTGATTTGTGTGCTACTTCACTATGATGGTTATATTATGTCTGTCAGTAACTGATGGTGTACATGTCAGTTTCAGAAGAGCCTTCCTTCACAACATGTATGTTGACACACCCCTGTCACTGTAGCAACATTGTACATTTATAACAGCAATACATACATTATGTTCCCTTGCACTAAGAGGGTGAGAGTGTGAGGTATGACTCCACTACATGTCATGGGAATATGTTTTATATATAAATATATATATATATATATATATATATATATATATATATATATATATATATATATATATATATGAAGAGAGGGAGATAGAAATATATACCAATATATATATATATATATATATATATATATATACATATAGAGAGAGAGAAAGAGAGAGAGAGAGAGAGAGAGATGTGTGTATGAATATATGTATATATACATCTACATATGTATAAACATATATTTAAATCCTTTTATGTGTAAACATGAGTGTTGTATATACCTTCTCAGATGTATCCCACCATGTTAATCTGATATGTGTATATTTACATATAAGAACATGACTGATTCAACACCATTTTCACTTACAAGTACTAAACAATTGTAGTAGTCAAAGCAGTTATTCACTACTATTCAGTATGTGTACTGAATGATATATTTGAAAAACAACAGACATCTTTACAGGTCTAATGGCTTAGTGGTCATCTGCTGTGACTATGGTGTACTGGGTCCTGGGTTCAAGACCTGCAAGGGCTGTTTATTTTGTTGCTAGGCAGAACAAGGACTGTTGGATACAGAGTGGTTAAGGCAGTTTTGAGCAGCTTTAAGTGGGTTTGCCCAATGGCAAGTGGTGCTAACGGTTAAACGAATAGGCGCTTACACCGTGTAAGCTTCGCTTACCACTGTGCAAATCTACTTAGCGTTTACATTTAAGCAATGCTTACACCTGCTAAGCATCGCTTAGCCCTGGTAACCAGTGATTACATTCCAGTCTGATAAAATAGCAGGGTAATGCCATATTTAATTAGTGTATTTAATTCCATGTACATAACATGCTTCTATGTGCTGTCATTACAGTAGCAAGGGGTGTGAGTATACTGTATGGGACACCTGAGTATACATGGGTAGTACCAGAATCTTTTCTCTTTGTATATGTTTCATACTTGGGTAGTATCCCATGTTATATGCAGTCGCAAATGCATGTATTGTACCATTACATTACTACTTTTAACAGTGCTTTTCCAAGTAAGAGCAGATTGCAGATTGTAGTACTGGAACCATACACCCCTGCATGCAAAGCTGGACTCTGAGTACTGACTATCATGTTCTTGGTGTTTGACCTGTATGTTTTTATGCATCTCCTATTGGATATTGATCTGATATGTTGATATTAACTGTAGACTACTATGTTTTTAGGACATGTCATTGAGGACCTGCTGTCATGTAGTAATGGCATACCTATCAGTTTAAGACATCTATCTGTGTAAACATTCGTCCTAATGCATAACCTGTTGGGTATCTACTTTTTGTCTGTCCACTGTACAGATGTGCAGATGTCAGGTATTCATCTTGGCTGCTTACGGGCAATCTCTGATTGACTGACACTTACATGTTTCTCCAGCTGTCTTATGAATGCCACAGCTGGGAAACCCCACTCTGTGTGCACCACATGCCATGGAAACCTCAAATAGACTACCACAGTCAACAGAACATGTTTTGGTACAGGTCCCTAACCCAGACGCTGGTCATGTTATGCAATATATATGTTTTATACATGTCAATTAGAGCACCTCACTGGCCCTCTTCAAGAGAAAACCAGATGAGTGGATGTTGAATTTAACCGTCACCCTGGGGATCACTCATGTGGGATCAGTTGATAGATGACCTGCTGACAAATGTCAGGTGGCATGGCACCAGTGTACTCACATCCCCTACTCATCTCATCTCTCCATGGACATTAGCCTGGTACACACCTAGGAACACCTGCACCTATGGACCTCAGTACTGAGAAATATGTGTGTGCATTATTGAGTATAACAGTGTCTGTGTGTTTGTAAACTTGTAGTTGAAAATCTTCTGAGGGCCTTCTCACCCACTACACCCCCCATTGCTATACTTAGAAAGGGCTGCTGCTGTAATTCACATTAAATGTACCTTGTGACACTCTTCCCCCTATGGGTTACCTAGAGTTTGCAGTACCAGCAATAACACTGTTCTACACATGGATAGATAACCATGGGTTACCCTCCGAGTCCTTGCAAATGTGAGTATGTGTGTGTATGTGTGTGCAATTGTGCATAGCTGTAAGAGACAGCATTCTGAGGCCACATTCTCCAAATACTTTGCCATACATTATAATGGATGGTGATGTTGCTGACATTAGGAGAGCCATGACAAACCCTCACCCTACTATCCCTGTGGCATGTGCAATAAATCCATATCCCTGTAGCAGCACTGATTAGATAGACAAGGGTTTGTATTGCAGTCCTGGTCATTGTGTGATTGCGGGTATGTCAGAGCATTATCATGGATTTCAGTGAGTACAATATCAAATGTGGGGTGTGGGTGCTGGGTATACTGTCTTTACACCATGGTACCCTCAGTACATGTCCCAAGGTCCACTGTATGAGGATCGCTGTCAGCATCAACCATACAAGTAAATTATTACACTATCCAGCCCAATGATGCATGTGCTGTGTGCAAAAACTCTGTAACAGTACGGACACACTGAAAAGGTAGTTAGCACTAATAACCCCAGGTCTGCCAAATGTGTCTATGACTGTATGTGTTTGTCAATGTGTATATGACAGTATGTCATACTATGTATTGATCATTAACACCCAGTACAGCCCCCACTACCATACTGTACAAGGCCTGGTGATGTTCTTCACTTAACAGGAAACTCGGGACACACCTCACCCTAAAAGCTCTGTGGTGTGTGCAATTAAGGCCAAACACATTAGTAGCAATAAGTACCTAGGTAGGGGTTCTGCTCCCAGTGTTGCCAAGTAAGTGTGTGTGTGTGTACATGTGTGTGTAAAGGGATCTACTTCAGTTTGCAGAAGATATATGTCCCAGGGGATTATTTGTTCAAGAACTAACTGACAAAAGGTAACATTTCAAAGCAATCATCTGGTGGAAATTCATTGCATCAAAACTAGTAGTGGATGTGTATATGCCCTTTTCCCCACTGTACAGATGTACAGCGATACTGGAGTTGGTATATATAGTTGGTGTGGTTGTTGTGGGCACAGCCACCCACATTGGGGTTATTGTTGTGCATATCCCCCTGGTTAGTGTAATGTTATACTGTACAGTATATGTTAACAGGTTAAGTAGTTGTTATTCACATTATGTGTGGTGCTACGCCACCCCAAACCCTCTAAAGTGGGGGCCTGTGCCACCCACACCAGCACACCTATGTTTACCAACTCCAGGACTGTACTACATAGGGGAAGAGGACATATACCCTGCCAGTAACACTGTCAATGTCATTAAACTAGCGGACTAATTATTTACTGATGTGATGTTTTGGCAATTTGGTCTTCGTTGCATTAGATAGGTCAAAATGAGTTCACTGCAAAATGAAGTACATTCATGTGAACAGTACTCTCTGTGTATTGCATCAACACCAAAACCTCTGTGTGTGTGTGTGTGTGTGTGTGTGTGTGTGTGTGTGTGTGTGTGTGTGTGTGTGTGTGTGTGTGTGTTATTCACAAACAGTTGGTGTGTGCCACCCAGTACACTTACTGTTGGCCACTGTAGAAGGGCTGCTTACATCAGCCACCATGCACTCACCTGTATACACCCCTCAGACCTATCAGCCATGTGGCACATGCAGTAACTGTTATACAGACCTGTTACTTGTGTTTAGCTGTACCTGGGAAATGACACACTGTGTCACCATAATGCCACACCCCTTGTAGGAAAGGACAGCAGACCAACATCCTGCTGACACATAGACATCTAGAACAGAAACAGAATGCATTATGGAGACCACAATCAGTCAGTGTTAATGACAGCTATAATACATCATGGCTAGACAGCTACACACCCTGACATGTAAGCATTAATCATTCCAGCTGACAAAATGTTAAACAGCATTACATTGCTAAACCTTAGTGCATTCACCCTGTGCATCAGAACCATATTAGCATGTTCCTGCATCGATGGTATGGATGACAGGGGATGTGGCACAGGTATCATCATATGCACAGGGTGTGTTGTGGGTTTGCCAGAGGCCTAGGTTGAGCCATTTGGTTGATGTCATGTGTGTGGGTTAGGGGGTTCTTTATTAAATGGGCTATGCAGACATGGTGTGTGTAGGTATGGAGGTGCCCTAGCTGTGTTGGTGATGTATGTGTGTATGTATGCACACATTTCTGCCATGTGGCTGCCCTATACAGGAGTTTGTTTGACAGCTGTGGACCATACATGGCAGGTGTACAGTTCACCATGTCCCTCCACAGACATGGGAACTGTGCCTGCCAGGGGTTGCACGGGAACTACCAGGCAGAAGCACAGATATGTTACTCTCCCTGATGATGACAATTGTCCACTGGATCTGCGTCCCTGTTGGGACCAGCCAGGACCATGTGCACATGGTCTGCTGTGTTGTGGTGTGGACAGCACCCCCCTGCAATGCTGGTGCTGGTACTGCCACTACGGGAGCGGCTGTGAATTGTTGCATGTCCACGTAGACCTCCACCTTCTGGTGTTGCTAACCTGCGTCCACATGGCTGATGATCTACTCCAATCACATGCTCTACCACAGACACTGCATCATCGAGGATTCCCACCATCTCACCCAACCATCTATTCATGACCTGTGCAAAATAATGATGGGCACCTGCAAGATCACGTATGCTGTCATGTACAGCAGGAAGAGTTGCCCTCTGGAGCCTTAGACTATCTCTGGTGTAATGTTCAATACTTGCCTGTGCCTCCATGATGGCCTGAAACATGCGTCTGTTGATATCTGCTGTGGCACTTCTACCAGGGGCATAATGGCCAGCAGCCCTTCTATGAGCACCCCTGTACGTCTGCCTGTGTGGTACCTTGCCGGTCATCTGGCTATGGCTGCTGTGTACAGACACACTTGCCATAGTCACCACACTTTCCTGTCCCATTCCACACCTGCCAACTGTCCCTCATCTATGGCCACTGGTGATGGGGTATGTATGGGCATTGTGACTGTGTACATGGATGAGGTGGATAAAAGTGGGATGTCAACCAATGGCACATATTCAGCCCCTGACAACCCTGCCTGTGCCTCACTATGCTTATCATCATTGTTAGAGTCTGTATGGACACTAACATCAGTTTGCCTGCAGGAGGGATCTTGACCCACCTCGCCACCTGTGAGAGGCAGACAAGAAATGTAAATTAAGACCTGTACATTATGGTTTACTTCTACACAGATACACACTTACAGGTGAGGTGGCATAAACATATTGCACAGACCTCAGTAACCAACAAATGACATGCATGACATATGGCACTCAATATCAGGCAGTGCAGCCATTCTAAATCATGGTTACAAACAATATACATATGTGGGATGTAGGAGTCATGTTATTACGTGATGCCCCTTCCCCTGGGACACACTGCACCCATGTACACATTAATGCTGTGCACCTGTACAGCACACTGGCATGCACTGTACACCATACCTCACAACTATACAAATCATTGCTGAATGTGTTAGATGTGTAGCAGTTATGTTTGCTCTGTTTTTCACAACCTCTATGTGTTTGTCTGACACATGACTGGGATGATATGAGGACGGATGTTACTAATGAATGACTGACATGTGATTCCCAGACCTCATCATCATCAGTTGATGTATGTGCAGTAACATCTTTGTATACTGATGACCTTCCAAGCCTCATGTGGATTTCAAGAGTGTACACACTCCTGTTGACATGGCAGCCTCTTCTGTGATATGCAATGGGGCCACATTACTGCAGTCAAAAACATTACACATGCCTGATGTGACATATGACCTATGAAATCCAATCCTGAGTCAGATGACTGTCAGTCATGGAGATGCTGACTGAGATGCGTACCATATTGGGGTGCATAACTGTGCACACCCTTAAACCAATGGTTTGTTGAAGCACCTGCTAACTGAAATACAGCAGTCACTATTCCTGGAAGGGGCACAGTAGCATGGCACATCCTTGCCTTTGCATAATTAGGTCCATCTTCCCTACAAAGATACCACAACCCTGCCAGATTGCAAGGCCAGCTCATGTGCACAGCCCGTGGAAGTCAAACAGGGACTTCACTATTGCTGTGGAGCGTGTGTTATATATTTATAACCTTGAATGTGTTAAGATATAGCCAATCTTAGCTAGCTTTGGAGGTACGCTTCAGTTCACTGTTGTATTTTAAGCTGACACCCCTCCCCATCCTCAGCCTTATTGCAGATGCCTGACAACTGTGGGCCACACGAGTGTTAGTTTTCAGTGTTCCACATTCACTCCATCATGTCTACAGGCCTACTTTCAGGTAATGGAACAGCAACCATAAAGATGTACACTGGCACCACAAACCTTCAAGTTGGTTATGGTGGCCCTGATGTAATGTGAGCTGCTGCTTGTGCACCACAGATAACCTTAGGACTACTGTCTGTAGGTTTGATCCTTGGTCTTATGACACCATTACACATTGCAACACATGCCTTTGGAAGGGGTCTATATTAGAAGCACAAAAAAACATTACCGTAAACGCTCACATGAGCGAAAATGCCGGGAATCGGAAGGGTGTTTGTGGGGTCATGATACAGTGAGGAGTGGGATATTTGCCCTTTCCTCACTGTAGTGTGACCTCGGAGTTAGAGCATATAGTTAGCAGGGGGTGTGGGTGGTGCAGCCCCCCACAATACCAAGTTCGATTACTGGCATTTTCGCTCATGTGAGCGTTCGCAGTAATGTCTTTTAATGCTTCTAATATAGACTCCTTTGGAAGAGCTGGGGTCATGCTTTTACTACCTGTACAGAGGCCTTGATGACGTTTCTTGTAGGATAAATCTTCCATCTACTTACCCTAACCCATAGGGCACACTTATGCAGACTCCATGCAATTGTTGATGCAGGTAATACACAGGCAGGACTTGCTAGACATTTGTGCAACTGCCTCAGTGTTTCTGCATGTATCTGGGTAGCCTCCCTGACCAGTTTGCACTATGTATTGTCATCTGTATTGGATGGCCATCTGTGTCTTGTCAACATCACTGTCATCCTATATTTAATACACCTCCAGATGACTGTCTGCACTGTTTGTCATGGAATATACAGTGGTGAGGTAATGTTATTTTACCCTACTCCTGACTACTCCCTTTCAGATATGGGATCCATGTCATGCCTTGGAAGATGTCTGCAAGCCATGGCTGCCTGTGTTGCAGGCAGCTGGCCAATTGTCATGGACATACTTCTCGGACAGAAGACCAATACATTGTGTGACATAGAGGCCTGTACTTGATGGCAGATGTGTACTGCAGAAGAGTGAATGCTGTCAGCACATCAGAAGCTGCCTCCAGAATATGTTAATTGGAGTGTGTGCACACATATGCTTCCAGTGTATTGTAAGGTTTGTACACCCCATATTTGTTGTCCTAACATAAGATTCTATTTTATACATTAATTGCACATGTCAGGTGCACATTACAGGTTGTAAAAGGTGTGGAATGTGTTATTGTGCTTTGTCATTGTATATATCAGGAACAGTTGACACCATCATAGGGGTGTGTACACTTTTGTATTGACTGTATGAGGGTTATGTTTCATACATGTCCCTACTGTAGGCCATTTGTCCCACCATTTGGCTTGTCTCTGTCCACACATCTTGCACTGATGGGTTGTGAGGTATACTGCAGTACTCCTACCTACCCTTCACCATGGTGACCACTGTGAGGCTGTGCAGTTAACACTAACAAAACTAAACATGTACAACATGCATTATATGTAGGTGTGATAAATGTGTACCAGGCATATAGCACGGCCTTAACATGGCTGGTGTATTGGAAAACATGAACAAAATAACCCTATACTCACCAGCCACAGGCTGCTGTCCCAGTTGTATACCTGGGGGACCTACATAGTTGTGGGAGAGAGGTAATTTCAGTAGCCACTCATGTGGCATTGCTACAGGGTGGAAGCAGCATTTTAGAACATTAACAGAACAACAGCAATACTACAGAATATGCAGACCAACACCACAGATGTGCACATCTGTGCACATCTGTACATTACTAAACTCCAGCTACAGACTATCTTCTCTGATATATGCATGCAGATTCTCTACAGATAGAAATGTAGAATCAATACTCTTCTAGTTATGTGCACTGTGGCCTTACCTGCACACTCCTCAGACATTGATTGGGTGCCACCCACCTCAACAATGCTAGGTTCTGCTTCATGGTGGGTGTGCTGGGTGGGTGCACCAAGGCTGGCAAGGAGCTGTTCCATATGTGTCAATAGGGGGTGGATGGCTGCACCCCCATCCACTCCCTTGCTACAGCAGCTGGTCAGTTCCATGCATGACTCAAAACGTTGCTGGTGTGATGACAGACCTGGTTATAATGCCGGTTCTATTGTCCAGCATCATTCACCCTGTGGACCATTTCTTTCCCTCAGGGCTGTTCGGTCATGTAGGGCTTCTGTGCCACGTCCAAACAGGACATCATAGCGCTGCATGAGATACTGAATGATTACATCATTCTCCAATGAAGTAAAAGCTGGTAGCCTTCCTCATGGCATGGTAGCTGGAAGACATAAACAGGAGAAAAGGTTACATGACCTCATATGGTTATCAACTTGCACATCAACACAGAATAATACTTGACAATATTACAAACTACAACCTAACCCTATAATCAGCTGTCATTACACTCCTGGCCCTGACCTATCTTATTCTACCCAATATTGCACAGTTAACTGCATAATATTCTATTCTCCATTAATTTCTGTGTATAGGGATGACAGTGGCCATCGTCCATGTGGATGGTGTGTGGATGGTGGCAAGTCTATGTTTGACTGTACTATTACTCTAGCTGCAATATACATATTTAAGTTGGTTGCACATTAACCTGGAAGATGTCCAACAGTCATAACTACACTATTATGTTATGTTGTCATTGCTGGAAGACTTGCCACTGGTTTGGCTGACATAGGTCAAGTATATGTGTGTGTCTACAGATATCAGTCACAAATGTGCTTATTGTCCAGCAGAACACTGTACAGTTGAATATTATTAATTCAAGATATCACATGCAGTTCGGCACACATATCTGCAACAGCACTGTACTATCCACATGCCCTATATATGTCTCTTAGCTTTTCAAGACAAACATATATCATACTCATATTCACATATAACATATGGATACAGACAACATCCCATTAACTGGCCTAGCAGTGGCACAGTCACAACTGTTTAACAGACACTCTAGTGGTTGGCAAATGTGAGCTGTCCTTTCCCAGGGTGAGTCAGGCTCCTGGGCTGTGATACCACCTCTCAAACTCTTAGAGCATCACACGTGGACAAAGCCTAACATGATGGGGGTAAATAGGGACATATCATACATATTCCTGTTACAGAGTTATGAAGTTTTTAGCATAATACATTTTGCATTACTGTGACTGTTCTAAAGGATGTGTAGTCTTACACTCAAGTGTTTGTCATTACTTCATGACGTCAGTCCTCAGCTATTTGTCATACAGGTAGAGATGTCAAGAGGAACAGATATAACAGTCTGATTTCAAACTCTGGACATTCTGTGAAGATTTGTACAGTTGACAGGTATGGCTGTGATGTCTCCCACTGTAGACAGAGCCAGATGTTATGGCCATAGCAGTTGTACAGCAGAACATCAGTACAGCAAGTTTTGCTGTCACATATAGATTTTTCAAACTCAGCTATCCAATTATTACAGACCAAGTAATACATTAAATTACATGCTTAAATGTTTCACATACCTTTTTTTTTGGGGGGGGGGGGTTGATGTATATTCATACCTAAGTGTTTTGGTTTGGTTGTTGTCTCGCTCTGTGTTGTTTTCTCTCTCTCTCTCTCTCTCTCTCTCTCTCTCTCTCTCTGTCTCTCTCTCTCTCTCTGTAGTACAGGGGTTGAGTGGGTTTGATTAAATGACAGCATGGCTTTTGTAGGTGATGGTCATGACCAGGTGATGGCCTATGTACCAATCGGTGTTCCCCACTTGCTAACTGCATGCAGAACAGCTGTGTAGTTCTTCCAACAGCCAATTTCATGACAACCCACTCCTATAAATGTGTACTTCCTGTGGTCATTTTCCCTTTACCTTGCCTATAAAGAACACATCCTTTCTGTGTGTGGGCAGCAGTGTTACAGACAGCAGGTGAGAATATCTCTTACAACATGACATGTGGACATAGGCCAACTACAGGTTTATGTAAGGTTCCAGATGTAGGGACAGAGTGTGAGTATCAATTTTATATGCTTTGAATACTGCTAGTTTAACAGGGTTTGTGTGTACATGCTAGTTCTGCATAGCTTGCAGTCTGATAGTGTTCATAGGTTCATAGGTAGGTACTAGGCTATTGGCCCAAGGGCCTAAGTAAACCTAGCCAACAAGATTCCCTGGCTTATGCCACTCAAGAAAGTTATTTTCCTGTGCCACTGTTGAGCAGAGCCACAGAAGTGATCCCCAAGGTGTATTTCCTATTTCCCATCCACTCATCAAGATTTTTCTTGAAGAGTGCTAATGAGGAACTTTGCTTGATATAGATGGGTAGCTTGTTCTGGAGTATGGGAAGTCTCTGGGAAAGGAATCTATCCCTCCAGCATGTCCTGTTTATTGTGGTGACAAGGTTTAGGTCCCTAGAGTGTGTAGTTCGGAGGGATTGGGATTTCCTTAGGTGTAGCATGTCCAACAGCTCTGGGTTTGACATAGCTTTATATGTTTGGCAGAGATCACCTCGGAGTAGGCAATATGCTATGGAGTAAAGCTGGAGTTTTTTGAGATGGTCAGTGTAGGGCATCTGTTTGAGGCCAGTAATCCTCTTTGTGAGGTACTTCTGTGGCCTTTCCTACTGCTGCAGATGTCTTGTACGGTACATTCCAAAAGGGGCATTGTACTCTATAATGGGTCTAATGAGTGTCGAGTAAAGGGGAACAATGACCTCTTTTTTTCCTGGATGAGAACCCTTTTGTGATAAGGTGTGCCATGTAGAAGGACTTCCTGACTACTTTGGAGATGTGATTATCAAAGGAGAGACTACTGTCCACCTGGGTTCCAAGGTCTCTTATCACACATTCGGTGTCAAATAGACTGCTGGCTATGTGGTAGTTCATGGGTACAGAGTTTTTACCAAAGGGGATGACAATGCACTTTTTGACATTGAGCTTGAGGCCATGGCTCTGACACCAGGCATCTGTCTCAATGAGGCCCTTCTGTAGGATGTCCACATCATTTGGGGACTCGACTATGGCTCCTAGTTTGCAGTCATCTGCGAACTTTGTTATGTGTCTGCATAGCTCTCAACTGTAGGGCTATACACATAATGGCCAGGGTTTGGGCCACTATGTTTAGTGTGTTCTCCAAACAGGTGTTGTTCTTGATAAATCATTGCCATACTCTGTTGACTGCTATCAGTAACTGGAAACATTAATTTGTGTTTGTGACTTCATATCCCTCAGGAAGGATATGTTGCAAACAATCCTGTAACCCCAGCAACTTTTACAGTGTATGAGAGCAATATATCGAATATGGCCCTGTGTTTGGCACTATGTCCTCCACTTATATACCAGGCTTTGTCCAGATGTCATGCAGTAAGAGGTTGATAGGTATGGACTCAAATTATTTAGTGTTGACATTCATGCTCTCATTCCAGTGATGTTGTTTACTCCCACTCATGTTGTGGGGTAGAGGCCATAAATATGGGCCATAGGCTAGACAACATGTGTGGCCATGTACAGTCAAGAGGTCAGTGTATAGTAAATACTGTTATATAACCATGTAACATATTTTGGGATGGGTGCATGTTTGACTCTTAGGCTTTTAGTACATGTGAGATATATTACTAATAAAAACATAAAAGGTATATAGCTGTACTTTTGATACTATGGTGATGGGGACAGTGGTGGGTTACAGGCTACTGTTTTCCAAATAACCTGTTATGTAAAGGATCAATTTACATTATAACATTTCATACTTTCCCCACTTGGTGGTTCACTGAGGAGTGTAATTGGAGGCTGTTGGCTTAATCATGTAATTGAGTGTTGATTGATTTTTGTATTCAAGGCAAGTGTGTTTTGTACTGTTGTACTACTTGAAGGCTTTTGCCATGACATCTGTGTCTGATACTTTGTGTGGCTTACTTTGGTTAACACCTGTCCCTCTGTGCAAAGAATAGTCATTATTTAGCCAGTTGTGGCCTACTCATAACCCTCTACTGTACACATTTTTCATAATGTCCAGATGTTGTCATCATAACTTTTGTGTGTTGCTCCTTAATTAGGTTCCTTTCTGGCAAAAAGCTGAGGATTGGATTCATTCAGTGATGACAAACATTTGACTGTAGGACTCCACATCCTTCAGATAAGTAATGTTACTGCAAAACCTCTAGTATTCTATCAGCTTTCTGAGATTGTAAGAGAATATTTATAATCAGTCCCTATTTGTCCACCATCATATTATGCTTTGTCCATATTTTTGCCTATAACAAGTTGAGAGGTATGGTACTGCTGACAACAACTCCGACAATCAAAAATGTCCTGAGATGGTAGGAGCAAGAATGTATCATATGTTGCCTTTAATGTGTGCATAATTCAGTTATGTTGTATTTTACATGCCTACATGCTGTAAGAAATGGCATGAACAACTGAAATAGTACAGAAATAAACCTTTTTTGGGAAAATGGTGGTATGTGTGTTTTTTAATGCAAACATACTCATTTGTGCAAATATATCACACTCTGGCCATTTGATAAGGTGGCAACCATAGGATTGCTGGGTGTTTGGGTTTCAATGTGCTCTCTTTAGTCATTTCAGTTACATACCTAAGAGATTGCTGTATGTCTGGCCACTGTGTAAGGCCTATCATGATTATGTAGCGGCAGAGTGTGTACTTGTTATTTGGACTGTGTATGTGTGGGATCAGCAGATGAATGTTGAATACCACCCCAGCATTCTGTCTACAGTATGACCTGCCACAGGATATGTAGGGGTATTGTGTGACTCTCATGGGGGATATATCTATCCACACAGCCATTGTACTGTGGTATTTGCTAGGCTTACCAGTATTTATCTGCAAGTGTGTTATTTAATATATATACATATATATATATATATATATATATATATATATATATATATATATATATATATATATATATCTACACATACATACAGCAAACATTCACAGATATAGCATATATGTGTATATGTATGTATATATATATATATATATATATATATATATGTGTGTGTGTGTGTGTGTGTGTGTGTGTGTATATATATATATATATATATATATATATATATATATATATATGGGTTCATGTCTATGGATCGACAACTTACTATATCGACATCCACTTCACCAACATCTAAAATAATCGACACCGCAAATCACGGACATTTAACAGGTAAGAGATTTAAATTTCGCTAATCATGCCTACCAGACATGCATAACACTGCCATACTTACTAAAACATGGTAGGCATGATTAGCGAAATTTAAATCTCTTACCTGTTAAATGTCCGTGATTTGCGGTGTCGATTATTTTAGATGTCGGTGAAGTGGATGTCAATATAGTAAGTTGTCGATCCATAGACATGAACCCATATATATATATATATATATATATATATATATATATATCTGAGTAGGTATATTTATATATGTGTGTGTGCATATATCTTATTTGAATGTTTACTGCTCTCACAATATACATTCTGTATAATACAGTGATTGTCCTGCAAGATATGTTCATGAAATCATCCTGAACTCTTACTGCTTACATGGCTTAATGGTTACGTGCTGTGACTATGGTGTACATGTTGTTGGGTTCAAAACTGGCAAAGGTTGTTTATTTTGTTGCTGGGCAGAACAAGGGCTCATAGAGAGAGGGTGATTAAGGCACTTTAAAGCGGCTTTAAGTGGGTTTGCATGGGTTTGCGCAAAGCTAAGTGGAGCTAACATATGGTTAAACCTACAGGTGTTTTAACTGTGTGGGCTTGTCTTAGTGGCACTTACCAATGCGCAAATTTGGTTAGGTAAGATAACTACTGTTTACCTATTCTGTGTTTGAGCATATGTCAACTGGTTTGCCTGCCGCTCAGCAATGGTAATACACGGTTAAACATATAGGCACTCTATTGAATGTTATGTTTGACTAAACAAGCATAGATTATGCAGCTCAGGTGATGTAGTGGTATGATTTCTAACTGTATTGTACAAGGTCCTGGGTTCAAGACCTGGGGCTGCTAGCTTTTTCATTAATGTTAAATGACCGGACTGCATGATAAGTTAGGCAAAACAACAGCAACTTGTAGAACTCAGATAGTGCACTCAAATGGTTGCTGACTGTAGTGTAAAGGGTCCTGGGTCCAAGACTTGGCAGGGTGATTACTTTTGTTGCTGGCCACAACAACGGCTGATGGTGAGAGGGTCCTTAAGGCACTTTAAAGTGGCTTTAAGCGGGTTTGCATGGGTTTGGATGAAGCTAAGAATTGCTAAAATACGGCTACTCCATTTTAGCTTTGCTTAGCGGTGCTTACTCCCTGTAACCCCTGTGCTAATTTCTTTGAAAGAAAAGAAAAAGGGGTGATAGGAAAGTGGTGAAAAAAGGGGCATGCAGAGGGAAAAACAGGATGAAAGATGGATAGGGATATGCAGGATGGGAGTAGGGAAGGTCCATAGCTGTCCATTTCTCCTACAGCAACAGCTGTGCATATGTATTGAATTTGGAGGTGAATTCGGATACACATATCCCTGAGAGAGGGGGATGAAGACAACAGTAATGTGTTGTCTAGGCAATTGGACAAGATTGCGTGTGCCCAGTGGGCACGTCTGTGAAATGGGCAGTTACGTATGGGACGTAATTTTTTTGGGAACAGATTGCCCTTTTTTTAAGGTGAGAATGGATTGTTGGGGAAGGATAGTAGGTATATGTGGGGAGGGAGGGTGGGTTGGAAAACAGACAAGATAGGCAAAACAGCAGTCAGGGGCAGTGTATGACACATGTGGAGGGTGAACACCTTGACGGGGAGGGTGGTTGGGAATCGGAGGCACATGAGCCCACAAATGGTTACAGTGAGTCTGAGGTCCCCACCCATGGGCAGTCACCACTGCACCTTAATGGCCCCAAAGGTGGCTGTGCTGGGAGCTGAGCAGGAGGGGCAGGCTGACCCTCAAAATGCACCACGCGACCCTCAAGCTGGCATAGCTGAGCTGCAAACTCCTTTTGCATCTCCCTATGCACCAGACTCTGGACCTGACATTGGGTGACGAGCTTCTGTTCGCACCCACTCTGAGAGGGGGTGAGCCCCATCCCCTGAAGTGGTTCCACCCATGGGTGTTGCAGGACCAGCAGACAAGGAAGATCTGGTGTGGGTCCCAGATGTGCTGGGGTCTGGTGCCATGGCCAGATGAGGTGGGACAGGCGGATCCACTGGGATTGTCCTTCCCAGACTAGCTAGGGTGTTGATGGTTTACAACATATGTTGGTTAGTTATGAACAATACAATGTCAGGATTAGTTATAACATCATGCATGGGTGTTCCAATAGACACCACAACACAATTTTCAATCAGTTGCATGACACACAGAACACATGCAGCTATGGAACCACAGTGGATATTACAGCAGCATGCAAGTTACATTGATAGCAACAGGCCACCATTGATTTAATTTCAACAGGGAATAGCAATAAATAGATATTGAAATATTGGTATAACAATGTGAAACATGTCCCAACAGTAAGTTTGTTAAAAACATACCATTTATTTTTTTTGTTGTATTATTGTTGCAGATAGGGTGGCGGTGAGAAAAGAAATGAACAACTATTTGTTATTACATTACTCACAACTGTTCTGTACATTATAGTTTACTCAGTAATCTCCAGATATGACCTGAAATTACAGCTACCTATGGGCTTGGGGTTGGCCAGTGGGTGTTGTACACAGTTATCAGTTCAAACTTCGTACACCTAATATACAGCTGTACTTACCTGCTGGACCTGTGGAAAAAATTGGGTTAACACTATCTGACTGTTTCTACACATTAATGGGGTTTGGTTTGATATGTGCAATCATACTGCATGTGTGTGTGCTAATGTTATAGTCCACCTTCATTTTTGTACAGCACCATGGGTGCTGGGGACAGTGTTCAATAGCCATGATGGCTTGACACTTGAGAGACATTTTTTGGAAAAAACTAAGTGGTCTATGTATTTCTCTTGCTGTCATTTGCAGCCTTGGGGCTGGCCACTGTGTGTTATACACAGTGAATAAGAGACACATCCTATGGTTAATATCCAGTCTGCCTTAGCTGCTGAAGCTGTGGGAAAATGTGTGTTTACACTACCTGAATGCAACAATACTCACATATTCTTGTGTGGAAATATGCAGACAGCTTAGTACCACTTCTGGGATTCAAACCCTGCCAGTTTGTTCAAAAAGCAGTCAGAATGCTGATGTTTATCAGAATAAGCTGTCAAGGAACTGCATTTCTTGTGTGAGTGTTTTCTACCTATTAGTCTATGATTTGGCCAATCTGACCTTGTACTTCTGACATTCCTGCATAGCAGACAGTTGTTCTACTGTGTACTCATACTTTCAGATATTACATTACAGGGAACAAGGGTTAGCAAGCATTTTTAATATTCAGCTATCGGATCATAGTGCAGGGGAACTTTGTTATGCTTAATCTGTTGTACAAGACTTGACTGTTTGCCACATGAACCTCAGATACTTAATGCTATCAGAGCCATATTCGCTGTGCAAAAGCTATACACATTTCCAATTCCTACTAACACATTGCAAATAAAACACAACAGTCCAGAGTTGTATAATTTTATTGACAGGTTATCACTGTTTTATGTATATCACTAGCATTATCTGTGGTAATTTCAGTTTTATTCAGTTCAAACAATACACAGAGTACAGCACTGACAGGTGATATTCTACTACTTTTGATTACAGTGCCAGCTAGATCAGTACTCACCAACCTCGCAATGCAGCCTTTGCAACCTGCTTCCATGTGCCTCCATGTTCAAATCCCTCTCAGCTGAAGCTGTACAGGAGACAGAGAAACATTTATGACTACCTATCCATCACATACACAGCCTGGACTATCTTAAACAATTGATACTGATACTTACACACTACTGGGGCATTCCCTGGCTGAGCATCTTGTTCCCACTGGTCCAGAAGGTCCCTCTTTCTCTGCTTGAGATCAGCATAGTTATGCCGAACCTGCTCACCAGTCTGAGGCATCCCAGTAGCAGTGGTGAGTTCATGGGCGAGACGGTCCCAGGCCTTCCTCTTTATATTCTGAGCCCTGTTTCTGGCCCTGCAGCAGTCTCGAATCATGGCTTTCAGCAAGGAGTCCAACCATGACCCTGGACTCCAAAATGCCCCAGCATTGTGCATGAAAGCGAACACCTTGTCCTACTCCAACCAAGGTGCCTGCAGTGATGAGCTCCAACTAGTTATGGGCTGTATTCCCACCTACAGGGTTTAAATAGGGCCGATTTCCCGCACTTTGCCGTGATTGGTTACTTTTGAAACTGCTGAGCTCAGCTAAGCTATGGGCATACCTGCTTAGCTAAGGTTGGCAGTGCTTAAAGTTGCAGCTTCAGCACTGCATATCACTGGGCAAATCCACTTAGCTGAGCTATTCATTGCTTAGTATTCATATGTACACAATGTATACACGGTCAACATAGCTGTGCAATGCTTAGTATTGCTTATGTTTTATTATATTGGTCTACCACCTGTATGGGATTGATTCATCACTTATTACATAATATAGATTTATTTACCTTCCCTGACATCCCCCAATGTGCTGTGATTAATTTATTCTTGTGTGACTATACAGTATGGGGCACTTGTGTTTATATGGGGGTTTCACTACTTTTTTTACACTGACAACTCACATCTGGGCCTAATACACTACTCTGGTTGAGAAAAATAAGTTACTTCCTATACATATATATATATATATATATATATATATATATATATATATATATATATATATACAAATAAATAATGGAAATGGTTTTGGTGAGGCTTGAACCATAAATAACTATATGCAAGGCATACACTCTAACCACTACACTATTGCACTTATGTTTATACTAGATGTCCATTGCTTTTTAACTTATCCAGAGGATTCAGCTGGGCTAAGCATAGCTAAGCAATGGGCACACTAATGCAGCTATGCTTAAACTTTATTGCATATCTCAAAAAAAAATTTATTTGTTGTGTTTTTTAATATGTACCCTTCAGAATATCCATGCTAATGCTGAACCTGTTATTCTAGCAACTTTCTGGCTTTGTAGGGACGACTGTCCCTTATGGCTTTGTCCACATTTCTTACCCTGATGGGTTGGGGGTGTTACAAGTGTTCTTGCTCATTTTAAATTGCCATACAGCAATTCTAGTGTGCAGGTGGCGTGTGTATTGTGAGAGCACTGCTCTCAGACACACCCCCTGCACTCGTACACAGACCCTTGTTCATTTTACAGCACGGCAGTGCACCTTCATACATAATGCATGCCGCACTGCCGTGCTGAACAGCCATGGTCGCTTCTGTGCAGGAATAAGTTATTCCTGCACGGACATTTGCTGAATCCGTGGGCCTGATTATAACCAGCTTATTACACATTCAACACATGGATGCCAAGAAATTCACCTCAATAGTGAAACTCGAGAGGTAAGTCTTGGCATCCATATTGAGAACACATGACAAGGGTTAGTCATAATTCATTGTAGTACATGGAACTTTACCTGATTCATGTACTACCATTTCCAAAAAAAATGTGAAGGAGCATAGGAACACAAATTGTTTTACTGGCTTTGAAAGGATTTAATGGTGCTGTTAGACAGCAGCATACTTCTCAACTTCTTTGCTTAAGAATTCTGGGCAAGTCCAAAAATAATGGGATGGCAAAAGATCAAAATCAGACACAGTTTTTAAATATTACATTTAATGGAACAAGAAGCTTTGCATTGCCATTAATTTTGTGAACAGTAAGTATGAAAGTCTAATGACTGTCACTATTAACTGATGTTAATCCTTGGTGATTTACCAGAAAAATCAAAACATTTACAAAGGACAGGGCAAAAATATGAGGTAAAATCAGGGATGTTCCATGAAAATCAGGGAAATCTGAGAGATACAGCAAGCAGAAGGTTAAAATAACTTTTAAAAACTGTGAGACAGTTGATTCTGCTAAATTTCTGTTTGCAAGCATGGCAGAAAGAAGGCCCAAGAGCGTTTAAACTTCTGCTACTTTCCTTTGCAGGCTGGTATTGTCCACTCTTAGTTCATAGTGCAACAACCAATTTTCCACTAACACTAAAAACTATAAAATCTGGAAAAAAAAAACAGTTCACATTTATGACTCTGACATGGATAGAATTAGTAGCAGCGCAAGTAATCTTTAATCTGCACTTAAACTGGAGCAAATCTGAAAAGAAATGCTGTCCCTCATTAACCTGAATATTAAAATTCTCCAAGATTAGCCATTTGGGATACCCCATCACCAAATCAGTAAAGAGATCACTGAACTCTTACAGGAAGCAGTTCCAGATTTTGAGAATGCTGCTAACTTAGTAGTTATTTAAAACTAGAGCTATACAATATCTGTATACATGTGTAGATGTGTATATGTCTATGAGTATGCATTTGACTGTGTGTCTATACAGTCGAAATGGTAATTGTTTTAAATTTATTGAAACACCCAGGCATTCTTTAAGCATCAATATTCATCTTTCTGAAAGTGAAAATTCTCATATAAATTATTTGCTTTTAAAGAATCGCTTTTGCTGGGCGCACTGTAAAATATTTGTGTTGCTGCATATGTTAGGGAGTATAGTTCTATAAGACTTAAAAGGCTAATCAGTTTATTTCCAGGGAAAACTGTGTTTATCAGAAAAAAATATATGGGATATCTGTTTCAAAATGCATTTAATTATATTTTCATTAGTTTTAAATTTTACAAAACAGTCCTAAGTGAAAGTATTAAGTTGCATGCTGGTGTTACTTAATTATATCTAAGTGCAAATACAATGCACAAAAATCTGGGTATGGAGTAACTCGTATCTAAATCTGATAAGGCTGATGACCTTTCTCCATTCTGTGACAGAAAAGTGATTTCATAATATTTATGAATATTGTTTCCAGACTGTGACCACTACATTTTTTGAAAGGTATGTAAAATAAGTGAAGCAACAGGCTGTTGTTTTGAACCATGATGAAAGCCAGCAGCCTACTTAGGAAATGAACAAAGTAACAATAAATTACTCAAGAGATATGCAGAAAAGATGCATGTGGTGTGAAGTACAATGATTTATTTCTATTGCAGGCAACACATGATGACAAATGATTAAGGTAGAGGACTGGTTCGGTACTGGACCATGATTAATTGCTAGCAGTTGGCATTCCAAATAATGATCTGTCTTCTTCATTTGTTCTTTTCCTCTGCTTGACATTGCAGAAAGTCCCTGTGGAAATGTGGGAGCTAAACACTTGAAGACACAGCTGTTTTAAAATACCTCACATTTTATGAAAGACAACAGTCTTGCACCCTAATTTTAAACAGAACATACTGAAGTGCTGGTTGCAGTTGAATTACTGCTATTATGAACATTTTTACAGCAGTTCAAGCAGCTATGTTTCTTATAATGCTAGTATTCATTTTATATTGTCATGTTTTATATCTGATAAAACTCAGAAAATCAGAAAAGGATTTTTAAAACACTTTTAAACCAACTCATCCCTAATCATTTCTTGTTATCACTTGTTACTGCCACCACTTATGTAGTAATCTTATCCCTAATTACTTCTGTATATTACTGTGCTTCCACTTCAATGCACAGTCCCATTCACCCTGCCCACCTACACATATTACTTTCTACCACTCCCATCCCTAACCTGATAAAATCATTAACCATTTCTCTCAGAATTCTCTACTCTTCCCTGTAAATACGTTTGCTACTCTTCCCTTTAAATATGTTATTTCAGAATAATCTACCTGATCTTTCCATGAATACTTTAACTACCATGTCCTTTCAGTTAAACTGTGACAAAACCTTTTAAAACTTTTCTACAATGCTGTTCTTATATCCGTCGGATATATTTCTTATTATATTATTTTATTTCTTACTCTTGAACTTCTGTAACCCCTTGTGTCTAAAATGCCTCATCTCATGTAGATATGGTTCCTTTTTCATATGTTAGTACAAATTCTGGAATGCTCTGATACCTTTATCTGTTGTACTACTACTTTATTTCTTGTAAATTAATTGCAAATATGATTGAATACTGTAAATGTGCAACTCAGTCTCTGCTGAAAAGAATCTTGCATGGCCCGGTCGGACAAACCTGGTAAGTACATGCAAAATAATCAAAAGCAAACAAACAAACAAACAAACTAACTAACTAACTAACTAAAAAAAATAGCAATAAAATGTATCTTGTGAAATACTGTAAACCAAATGGACACTGCATTATTAGTTACGGGTGAGATTGTTTGGAAAGCATTAACATCTTAAACACTGTAAGTACTTTAGGAGGATTTATGGATCTGTGAAAAGTATACTGCCTACCATTTTCAGCAGCTGGTAGGCCTCATTCAATGCATAACTAAAATAAAAATCTATTTTGACTTCCTTAAGTACACTGAAATATTTTATATTAGATGCAGATAAAAAACTATTCCAAAAACAGGACCATCAGTTTAGGTTATACAGATTCCTGTTGCCCTGAGGCACTTTTCTGTAAGCAAAGCAATATTTAGAAAGACCTACCCTGTAGCAGGGGAAAGTGTAGAAACATTTTGACAGCTCTTGTGGTTAGGCTGTTGATAGGGTAAAGAACTGATATGACAAGGTCACATTACCTTGGCCGTTATCTTCCTAGAGGTTGCTGACAGTTGACAGGCTGAAAGAAAAAGATACTAATCGATAGTAACACTTTAATCCATGAACCTTCATTACATCTGAAGTTTCTGTTTGACTTATTTATTTTTTTGGGGACCGGTTGTTGTCCCATTAAGTAAGCTATTTTAAGAAAGAATAGTTACATATGTTTTTGTTGCAAACTATTATATGTACAGTCCTTGGTATGCCGCCAGTATATTCCTGTGAATCCCACTAATGAGTCAAGCAGGAAGCAGAACCTGAGAGCTGGAAGGACAACTTGATATAAACCTGGAGCTGTTTTTCTCTAATGGCTATCCAAAATACTGCTGAATAACAAATATATTCTAGTTGCTCCTGGATAACTCAGAACTTTAGTATCTCAGCTACTTCTTAAATCCATCTATAGCATGTAGATTTAGGTGGAAGATGTAACTCATGTTCACTCATTCATAGGTTCATAGGTAAGTACTAGGCTAGTTGCACTTGAGGGCCATTTTAAGTATAACCAATTTTCTTTTTTGTGCTCAAAATAACATATCCTATTTCATTATAGAATAGAAAGAAAAACACAGGTATTTATCATCATTATCACCATCACCATCATCATCATCATCATCATTAACAACTCCCTTTTTTCTGTTTTTTCTACATGTTGTCGGAGTGTTGTCAGCTGTCACCATCTCCCTCGATTGAACGCCACTCTCCTACTTTCTTCAGCAGTCATGGCTGACTGTTGCAAGTCTTCTGTCACACAATCCATCCACCTCTTTGCTGGATACGCTCATTTCCCCTTGCCTACTTCCTGTCAATCCCAAATCACCACAATGACGTCTGCTTTTCTGTACATGTGCCCAAACCACTGTAATCTGCTATCTTTGACCTTATCTGCAATTGGAGCTACTTTGGTTTCTGCTCTGATGTCCTCATTTTTTCATCTGTCCCACTTGTAACACTCATTTCAGCCACTGTATCGCCATCACCTCTATAGCTTTCTCTACTGCTCTTCCTTTATTGCTCAGGTTTCTGAACCATACAGCAGTACTGGTTGCATCACTGTTTTGTGCATCTTACTTTTCAGCTTCTTTGGCATTGTTCTGTCACACACTACCCCTGATGCTTTGTGCCATTTTGGCTGCAGCACCTCTGATTTTAGCTTTGACCTCTTCATTCAGACTTCCCTTTTCCTCAACAACCCCCCCCCCAGATACTTAAAGTTGTTAACCCGTTCCACTACTTTTCCTTCTATCTCAATTCTCAGCTTATTCTGATTTCCCCCATTTACTGCCATTACAACAGTCTTATCTACACTCAGTTTCATCCCATGTGCCTTCTGTTTTGCATTCCATTCTCCTATCCTTTGTTGAAGCTCTTGTTCAGAGTCTGCCTGTAATGCCACATTGTCTACACACAGCAACTTTGCCAATCTGTTCCCTGCAACCTGTTTGCTAATGTAGTCCATAACCAGTATGAATAGTAGTGGGCTCAGAACTGAGCCATGATGCAAACCCAGTCACCTCTGTGAGACTGAAAACTGCATGTACTTCAATCATTGGATCCTTGAACACCTGAACTAATTATTTCAATGTTTCTGGGACTTTTACCATTGCAGGAATGCCCAAATCAGCTTTCTTGGGACATTGTCGTATGCTTATTTCACCAAGTCTAGGATTTACCATTTGGACTCTTTCACCTCTTGCTTTTTCTCAATAATCTGTCTCACTGCAAACATAAGGTCAGTTGTGCTGCATCCTGATCTGAATCTGAACTGCTCATCTCTCATCTTACTTTCTATTACTCTGCATATTTGTTTATCAATCACCCTCTCCAGAATTTCACACAGTGTGACAGGAGGTTGATACCTCTGTACTGCCCACAGTTGTGGAAGTCCCCTTTGTTCTTGTACTCTGGCACTAGCATGCTTATTGTCCAATCTTCTCTTACATGCCTTTCTCTCCATACTGCTCTGAGTACTCTCAAGAGCCCTTTCTGTCCTATCTCACCCAATGTCTTGATCACATCTGCTGTGACCTCATCTGAGCATACTGCTTTCACTGAGTTCATTTTCCTTAGTGTTGTTCTTACTTTGTCTATGGTTGGTTCTCCCTCTTCTTTCATTGTAGCCTGTGTCTGAGGTAGTACTGCTTCTATGGGGTTTTTGTCATTCAGAGGCTGCTAGAAGTACTCCTTCCATCTGCCTTTGATATCCTGTAGACTGGTGAGCAGGTTGTTGCTGTCATTCTTTATGAAGGGTGTCTGATGGCTATCTTCTTTTGTCTTTTTGTCTTTGCCTTGCAACCTGATAGACTTTCTTTGTGTCACCTACCTAATCACTTTCCAGAAGCTGGTAGAGTATCAGTGATGCCTTGTTCTTTGCCATTTCAATGGCTGTCTTAGACACGTTGTTAGCCAACCAGTATTCCTTCAAAGTCTTGTCTGTCTTATCTGTCTCATACCTTTTCTTGCACTCCTTCTTTCTTTTGATGACTGTCTGGACTTCTGCATTCCACCACCAGCTTTCCTTATGTACCTTATTTCCATACATGGCTCAGATGCATATCTGTTCTGTAGTCCTCAAACATGCTGTTTTGAGGCTCTGCCATTCTTCTTCACCTACAGCTGTTTTCTCTTCTTCATGACGTACTAGAACCTTGAGTAATTCCTTAAACTCTTGCACTTTTTCTCCAGTCAGCTTCCAGATCTGCAGCCTAGTCTATATTGACCTTATAGCCTTCTCTGACCATTGCATGCAGCTGATTGTTGCAACCAGTGATTTATGCTGTACTGAAAAAAAACAACATATTGTGTACTAGAAACAGAAAATAAGAGACAAATATACCAAAGTAAAATGTTCTTGTATAACACAACACTAAGATGTACCATCTGAAATTTCACTAATAAACCAAACATTTTAAACCTAAAATGGTAACAAAGTCATATGATGCCATCAAGGACTTTAGGTCTATTGTGTCTGTGTTACCTTCAAGTACAGAAATGTTTTATCTACTACAGTTGATCCTGATATGCTGTTTTATTTTTATTTTTTGTGTTGAATTGCATAGATGTGCAAGTAACACACTTGCTAGCAGGTGGTGATCATAAACAGCTTTCACATAATACTAGCTCTCTGATAATCTCTGTTCTAAACCTGCAATTCCCCAATCACAAATTTAGTTTAAGGCTCAGTTCTGATGATTTATATGCATTGGATTCAGTTGTTAACTCTATCAGTACCATGACATCATTGTGGATGCTGCAGTTAATCAGTCAGTAAAAAGTCAAGCTGACATCTTTGTTGTGATGCATGCTAGTTTTTTTCATGCTGGACTACATCAACCAGCATGGCATTTTAATTAGTGGCTATAATAACTACTGATAAAACTGCTTTTCAGACTCAAAGTAACACAAACACCTCCCCTTTCACTGGCTGCAATCCTCAGTCCGCACTCAGTATAGTGCATGATCTTGAATCCAACTATATGTACTCCATACTATAGCTGTATATGTTAAATCTTCATGATAGCCAAATAATAGATGCTGCCAAATGGGTAGCAACTGTAGTTGTAACATAAATTGCCATTTGTATAAATGCGATTTAAAAAAAAGTCCCAGTTCTCCCAGTCTACTTACCATACCCAACCACTACCTTTCAATCAAGAATTATGTGTGTTAATATTGATATTGGGAGTGCCAAATTTCACAGTATCAAATATTTTTATTCAAGGTAGCTGAATAGTTGATGCTGCTGAGTCAACTGCATTTGCAGTCCTAAATTAAAGCATACAAAACTGATGTACAAAACAAAAAAAAAACTCTTCAGCTATTGACCCAAGGCTCCAATACCATACTATCCACACTCTATTCTACTTACTCTTAAAGTACTGCACATACAAAACATAGGTAAATGTTGCATATTTTCTAGTCTACAAAATGTTCACTATATATATATATATATATATAGTTTTTATATATATATATATATATATATATATATATATATATATATATATATATACATATCTATCTATCTATATATATATATATATATATATATATATATATATATATATATATATATATATATAGTTTACTATCAACATTTTGGACAGCATTCAGTCAAACTGGGATAGTCAAAAGGCTAGTTTCCAGTTCACGGAAGGCTGAACCAAAAATGGTTGACACCACAACAGCGAATGCTAGTGTGCATTCACTGTTGTGCGGTCAACAATCTGCTTGGAGATCGCAGTACAGTGGGGATTGGGAAATGTACCCATTTCCTCACCGTAGTGCGATCTCGGAGTTTGTATATATAATGAGCAGGGGGTGTGGGGGGTGCAGGGGAGCTTTCCCCCCTTCAATATGTTAGTTGTACATGGTTGCTAGGCAGGGTACACTGGGTAATGTTGAGTATGTCAAATGACAATGTGTCGACATTACCGGTTTTGTTCATTTACATGAACAATGTTTTTATTTTCAGTTTTATTTTTCACGGATGTGCGCATTTGATGGAATGTGCTTCAAAAATGTGATAGTAAATAAATAAATAAATATATATATAAACACTTCTCAATGCCGAAATCCTGAAAGATCAAATTTTATATGGCCGAGACCATATGATCGAACTTTCTGAATCCCAACATTGTGAACAAAGATCTTCATACAGCACGGAATGGGAGATTTCCCTTTCCCTTGCTGTGGTGTGATCTCGGAATTGGAATATTTAAGTAGTGGGGGTATGGGGGATGCAGGGGGACCTGTTCCCTGCAGAAACATTTAAATTGTTTTTTTTTTTTATTTGTTTCGGAATTTTGATATTCCGAAACATCGAACATATGGTCTTGATCATATGGATTCGATGTTTCGGAAATTCTCACTCCTGTGAAGTGTATTTTATTTCCATTATTTCTTATGGGACCATAACTTCATTGTTTCTTAATATGCCGAACCCAGATTATTAGTTAATTATCTATGCAGTCACCACTTATTGTGCAAGTCTATCAAAAACTACAGTTTCATACAGTAACCATAAAATCACCTGAATGCTGTTACTCTGTACAGAATTTATTATCAGTTCATAGTTGGATTAACCAGTGTTCAGGCCTTTTGGCCATCTAGGAACACTAACTCCATTATGTTATAATTAAATTTTCTCTTGTCTACCTAAAGATTAAGGTTAATTTGAAGCTTGTAATATTTTTCATTATTCTAATTTCCAGTTATTGCTTATTCCACAATCTAGGGATTGCTTGAAAATACATTTGTCCAGTTTGAGTGTCCTGATAACTTATGTGCTTAACTTTGCAGCCATGTTTCCTAGCATCTTATTTCTCATGTTTATATCTACTCACAGTATTGTTTTTATTGTCTTTAAAAATCATGTGTGTAATATTTTTTTACCTTGTAATAATTTATAAGAAATAGTAAAGAGACATATATTCTTCATTCCTTCAGGATATGACATAATTTATAGACAACATTGATCTGGCAAATCTTCATTGTACTACATCCAGAAATATTTTTTTGGGTGTTGATGTATGCAAAAAGGTGAGCTATACTCCAATATAGGTTTTATAAGTAATTGATATAACTGAGTTAATGTTCTTGGATCTTTTGTTACCATGGTTTTACATATGCACTTAACCGGTTTAACTGGCCTGTTTCTGATGTTGTACATGTCCCTGGAATGAGAACTTCTCATTAATTGTCATACCAAGATCCACTATATAGTAACATTTTGTACAAAATACCTATTATTTAACTTTACTCAATTGTTAATTATCTATTTTCTAGATATCAGGTATTTATATTTGTTTATACTGAAAGGTACATTAATTTTTAACATGGTTATTAAATCTTCACATTTTAAGCAGTGATAAAGGTAAACTTTAGATAAAAGAAAAGAAAGCAAACATTGTAACATGTTCATTGTTTTTGTGCATTATTCATATATGTTAATTTATTAACAAAATGATTATTCATTCTGACATTATATAAATTGTTCAATTCCTGCCTTCTCTTAAGTCTCACTCCTGAATATTATTCTGCATATATTCCCACAATGACATTTATTTTATGTAATTTGCTCTTTCCCATTTCTAAATATCCCACCTTCAGTTATTTATCTCATTTAAATATTCAGTACTTCAATTACAGTTAGTTTACATCTTGATTTCCAATTTTTATTAATTGCTTGTTTTGGAAGACAATAGTGTTAAATTAATGGGTTTAAGTTTATCAATATTCATTTTATTATATTAATAAATCTAAGTAATTCTTTGAAAATCCCATGGGCTTTGAAGCTTGCAGCTTTGAGATAATATTTGATACATGTATAAAACAGAGTCCAGTATAATTTTATCACTTGTATATGTATCCATCATTTGAGCCATTTTCCTCAAGTTAATTATATCTAAAACCTCTTGATCATGATGACATGTAGCTATTACATTTCTCAGTTTGTCTTTGAATAATTGCAGTCTCCCAGCAGTCTTGTAGGTTCATTTGGTACCACTGCTTCAACTTTATACATAATTTCTGTGAGATTTACATTCATTTGCTCTGAGCTACTGCACAATGGTACCTCCTATACCGAGCCAACAGATATTGCCAATATACCTGCCGACAGATTCATTGCCAACTTTACTCCCCCCCCCCCAAAAGACCACTCACAATACCAGTAGATTACCAGGCACTCAGTATTACCGCTGCACAGGTTAAAACAGCACTGTCCAAGGTCAAGAATACAGCTTCTATGGGACCTGACAATATCCCTGGCTATGTTCTACATGAACTACAGAGTGAACTGACATCTCACCTGTGTGCCCTGTTCAATCACAGCCTCACCTTAGGCTTTGTCCCTACTGAATGTCACACTGGTACAGTCATCCCTCTCCACAAAAGAGGAGCCACTACAGACCCTGGGAACTATCACCTCCTTAGCCTGACGAGTCTGATATGCAAAGCTATGGAATGCATCATCATGGACCTAATAAACAAGGATATAAGGAATCTCCAAACTCTGGATACCACAAAGTTTGGTTTTGTGAAGGGTAGATCATGCCTGCTCAACTTGGTCAACTTCTTTGAGTCAGTCACCAGAGCTGTGGATGAAGGCAAGCTGGTTCATACAGCCTACCTTGATTTGGCAAAGGCCTTTGATACTATTCCCCACTCAGGAATAATAGAAACACTCACTAAGCTAGGCATCAAGCCCTATATCACTAGGTCGGTTGCAAACTGGCTCACAGGTAGAACCTACAGTGTGAAAGTAGCTGACTCCAAGTCAGACTGCTGACCAGTCATGAGTGGAGTCCCACAGGGTTCCATCCTAGGTCCTCTCCTGTTTAGTACCTACTTCTGTAAAGTCCAGGACAACACGAAGGGACTCTATCTGACAAAGTTTGCAGACGATTGCAAGTTGGGAGCTGTTATTAACTCCGCAAGTGATGTTGACATCCTACAGTAAGGACTCACTGAAACCAACGACTGGTGTCAGAACCATGGCCTTAAGCTCAAAGCCAAAAAACGTGTCATCATCCCCTTTGGGAAAAACTTGGTTCCCATGAATTACCACATCGATGGTAGTCCACTGAACACAGAAGGCATTATAAGAGATCTGGAAACACAGGTTGACAGCATCCTCTCTTTTGGCCACCACATTGCCACTGTGGTCAGAAAGTCCTTCTGTGTGGCACATCTCATTACTAAGGGTTTTGCATCCAGGAAGAAAGAGGTCATTGTCTCCCTCTACTCTTCCCTCATTAGGCCAATCATTGAGTACAATGCCCCATTTGGCATGTACCTCACTAAACACCTGCAACAACTGGAGAGGCTGCAAAAGTATCTCACAAAGAGGATCCTAAGCCTTAAACATTTGTCCTATATGGACAGACTTAAAAAAACTCCCAACTATTCTCTGCCTCATATCGCCTACTTAGAGGCGATCTCTGCTTGACTTACAAAGCCATGACTGATCCAGCTCTGTTAGAAATGCTACATCTAAAGAAATCCCAATCCCTCTGCACCACCTGCTCCAGAGACCTCAACCTCATTACCGCAATCTGCAAAACATGCTGGAGGGACAGGTTCATAACCCAGAGACTGCCCATGCTGTGGAATAGACTTCCCATACATGTCAAGCAGAGCACCTCACTGGCCCTCTTCAAGAGAAATCTTAATGAGTGTATGGGAAATAGAAAATTCTCCCCGGGGATAACTCCAGTGGCTTCACTTTACAGAGGCACTGGGAACTAAGGTCAGGTGGCATGATGCCAGGGTAATCCTATGGGCTATGCTTGTAAAGACTCCAGGGCCATTGGCCTAGTACATACTTATGAACCTATGAACCTATTTCTTGACTCCTGCAACGATCTACAAAATAGGTCTTAAAGATTAAAATACTTTCAGTGGTCAGTACCATAATTTCATTACTGGTGAGTTTTGTCTTTAATATATCATTCAGTGTTTTATGCATAGCATTAATATACCACCACTAGAGACATTATCATGTATACACCTAGATTTATGAAATTCATCTATATGTATATGAACAGTGTTCCACGTCTTAAGTGAAGCTTGACTTTTAATGGTATACATACTGATGATGGCTCTAAGTTCATCACATTACCATGCACAACCAGGATAGTGCAACTGGGGTGCAACTCCCTTTTTCAGCAGAAAATGGGGAGAAAAGTTTCAATGTACAATGATATTACCAATACAATTACAGTTACATAATCATTTTAAAAGCAGTTAAAAGTAGGTGATTATGATTCATATTTAAAATATAGATGAATGGCTTGTCTAGTGGGTAACATTAAGGAAGGAGAGATAGCAGTATCCTTTTAGTGTCAATATGAGAAAGGAAGATATAATTAAAAAGAGAAGGTCAGGATTAGTTTTTAAGTTAGGCTGTGATAGCATTTTTTTTTATATTTGCTTCTCAGATCTGCAAGCAGTCAAGAATTCTGGCTTAGAACTTTTGCAGATGACTGCAAACCAAGGATTGTTTTTAGATCATCCTCTGACACTCAAACCCTCCTGAATGAACTCTCCTTAGTAAACTATTTGTGCAGTAAAATAGTCTCAAACCAAATCTAAAAAGTGTAGTATCTTCACTTTTGGTAGAAACTCCCCTATTATCATATTGTAGATACAGCACACTAGTGCAAGATTAAAATATAGTCAGGGACCTGGGAATCTGGGTTGATAACTTCCTATTTTTTGACCATCACATGACAATGATTGTCAGGAGATACAGTCTTGAGTACAGCTAATTGCCAAAGAACATCATCACGGACAAAAGAGGTAGTCACTCCTGTAGATCAGAGTGTAAAGTATGTGTGCTTGTATCTTTAAGAAGTATGCAAGGCTGTACATGCACGTATATAACCCACACACATTCACAACCTTATTGCCATTTTGAAAGAGCAGCTAGGAAGTGAGCATGCATGATCATAGTCATTAATTGTATATAAGTTACTTATGTTACAGTCTATAGTCAACAATAGTAATGTGTTTATATATAATAAAGCTGCTTGAACAAAACTCACGAAGATTTTTTTATTTGTGTCCTAACACAAAAGCAACATGGTGTCAGAACTGGGATAAAAGAGAGAAGAATATTCTGAGCCATGAGATGTAAAGATGATGGCAAAGGTAGAACTGAGAGAAAAGAGCACAAATATAGCCAGAAAGAATCAAAGGTAATGAGAAATAAAACTAATTATGAGAAAGACAATAAAGAGGCATTACAAGGGCACAAACCACATTATCAGGCAAGCAGAAAATATGAAAAGTTTGTTAACTAAAAATAATGTTTAAGATAAAAGTATTTAATGAAACGATTAATTGAAAAGCAAATGAGTATGTTTAAAGCAAAACAAATGTGTTTGAGGCAAATTTGGGCATGTTTAGAGCAAAATGAGCACAAGAAAACTATGTTGGGCATGAAGAGGGCATAAATGAGCAAAACAATTACAATAAGAAGAAAAGGACACATTAAGCAAAATAAAGCAATGCGACTGCATGTATTTGGGTAAAGTGCTATGTTTGGGCATAACTATGACTTCGTATTGTATCAAGGGCATAACTAAAGTTATTTGAAGTATCTCAGAGTGTGTAAAAGGGCTTACAGCATGTGATATTACTGTGCATGTATTTTGGAGAGTTCATTGTGTGCAAAGTGCAATTATTTCATGTAATCCAGTCAAAGTATAGCTGTTTCAAAAATGTTCTTGTGTTGAGTGTGTCTATTCACAAAGTGCCACCATTACAGAGTGCTTCTTGTACTGTAAAGAGTTGCCTAGCAAGGTACCGCCATGTTGGGGATATTTCAGTGTGTTGTATGCAGTTACTTTGGAAGTTACTGAGTTTTGGGTAACAGATGTTTGATTTATTCGCAATGTACAGTTGCTTGGCATGTTTCTTACACTGATAAGAGGTGTTTTCTTGCGAAAGACAACATTACAAGAGTATTACAGTGCTCATGAGTTATTCAGTCACATTGTAAAGTTCTTGAGTGTTTCTTAGAGTGACGACTTTAACAAGTGATGGTGCATGACTGCAGCATTTCTGCCTTTACTGATAAAATTCACAAGCGAAGATAAATTACTTTATCATTTCTGCCTTTACCGATAAAATTCACAAGTGATGGTAAATTACTTTAGCATTTCTGCCTTTACCGATAATATTCTGAAGGCATTGAAAAGCCTGAGAAGTTATTTTGCAAAGTTCAGTGAAGTACCAAAAAGTTATTTCGCAAAGTTCAGTAAAGTATGTAAACATCCGAGAAGTTTATTTCACATAGTCCAGTTATTCAAAAGTACTACAAGTTCATTCAGTCACATAATTCTGATAAGTCCAAAGAGAATATAAGTTCAGAGTATGAAGGCATTGGACAAGTTCTGTTTATGCCAGAAATCTGCATATGTGTATGTGTTTATATTCATGCTTATTTGCAAAAAAACCCTTCACTGGTATGTGTTAATATGGCAGATGGATTTCGAAAACCCGTACCACTTGTGTTTGATCAGAATTTTGCAGAGAAATGGAGAATATCTGAGATAGGACAAACCGCACCGGACAGCCGAGAAATTTTAACTGATTTATTCCAAGGTTAAACGTTAGACAATTCACCACGTTTTTTGTCAATAAGCTGTAAGACTTCATCATGCCTTCATCAGTGATGAAGTCTTACAGCTTATTGACAAAAAACATGGTGAATTGTCTAACGTTTAACCTTGGAATAAATCAGTTAAAATTTCTCGGCTGTCCGGTGCGGTTTGCCCTCTCCACAGTGGGTTTTTTGTTGTTTTTTTTTTGTTTTTTTTTTTGTTTATTGGTTTTTGTTACACTGTGCCTCATATTTCAGTTTATTAATATCTGAGATGGAGTACGATATTTTCATACAAGCAGCTTATGCATATAGAGATGCATGCACCAGGGCATTCATTTTGCTACACCTAGTAGGGTCACAGGCCATAGAAAGAGAGTGTTCATTTATGTATGTACCAGCAGTGTATGAAGGAGAAGGTGCAGACCATCATATTGCTGTACAAGCTGAATCAAGGGAAGATTCCGAGTGTTTGAAGCGCAAGTTTAGAGAAATGTGCAACCCCCAGATGAATGTTACATTAGAGAGGTATTTGTTTTACACAAGAGATCAAAAACCAGGAGAAACATTTGCAGCTTATGTAACTGACTTGAGAAACAGAGCTAAGATGTGTCAGTTTGGTGATCTAAAAGATGAACTGATAAATGACAGGCTTGTATGTAGTATTAATAGTGCTGCTGTGAGAAAGATTTTACTTCGTGACAGTGATTTAATGTTGAGCAAAGCCATAGAGATTTATCAAATCCATGAGGTGACAGAAAAACATACAAGTATGCTTGTGAGAGACAAAAGCATGGGTTCAGTTGACTCCAGAGCACATGCAGACAATATGCAACATGTGACAAACAAGAATAGGCATAAGCATGTGGCAGCTACAGGATTTCCAAAGAAGCCACAAAGTTTTTTAGAAAGTTCCAGGAAAAGTGCAAGCTGCAATGCCAGCTCAGTGCAACACAAATGTGAATCAGCAAAAGCCACATCTAGCTTTATTGTTAACTGTTGCAATTGTGGTGTGAATCATGACTCTAAAAGAGAAAAATGCTTGGCATTTGGTCAGCAATGTCATAAGTGTAAAAAATGGAACCATTTCCAAAAGTTTTGTAAATCAAGTAAGCCTTATGCAGTTGTAAAGGAAGGTCATACAAAAAAGCAAGTTGATCAAACAGAGTCGAAACAGTTAGCTTTCTATGTAGATGGTGTTATCAGTGCTTGGTGAAAGAGTTGATGCAGTAAACATATTGACAAGAAATGAAGTGTTTTATACAGTCCGGATTAATAGAAAATACACAGAGCTCAAAGGAGACACTGGGTCAAAGTGTAATGCTATGTCAATGGACACATTTGCAAAAGTGAGAACTAACAAACAGCTCAATGTAACCAGTAGTGCGAGACTTGTTGCTTATGGAGGTGAAGAAATTCAAACCGAAGGTTCAGTGATACTTTCATGTTATTTGGTCGAGAACTGTTACAACTTGTTATTCTACATAGTTCAAAGGCCAGTGCAATTTTTATTGGGTGTCAAACATAGTTTAAGAATGAATCTGCTTTCTTTTGCTAAAGAAGTTCATTATGTGAGTGCAGTTCTGAGTGCCAATTTCTCTGAAGCCATTTTCTCAGAGTATGCTGATGTTTATGATGACAAATTGGGCAAGCTTCCAGTTGTATATTCCATGATTAGACCCAGAGATCACTCCAGTACTCAGACCAGTAAGAAGAGTTCTGATAGCTATGCAAGATAAAGTAAAAGCTCAGTTGGATAAAATGATGCAGCAAGGTGTAATTTGTCCAGTTACAGAACCAACTGAATGAGCATCGTCCATGGTAGCTGCTCACAAGAAAGGCTCAGATGAAATCACAATATGCATTGATCCAAGAGATTTGAACAAAGTATTAAAAAGACCATTGGGGGAATTCAATAAAGCCTACATGGATGGATTTTCCATATAGGCATAGTGGCACAGAGATAACATGGAAGTAAGGCTCTGTGCTATCCGGTAAATAGAACAGAGGGGCATGCATGAGCTTGTGGACACAGAAGTGTCCGTGGCATGAAAATCACCTCATGAGCAGGTGAACTGTATGCAAATGAGGTTGTTTTGTGATCCAACAATCATATAGGTATCTGTGCAGGACCAGTGTTGGTGTTAGAAGTGTACATGAAAAATTTGAATGTACAGAAATGTAAAAATTGAAGAGGGGCTGTAACAGCCCAATTCAAAGGTCAGAAATGTCTTAGTAGGCACAGATATGTGCAAACCTATGCCCTTTGAGTCCAAAACTAATGCAAAATAATATGAAATAAATGTTTTTAACACCCATATTACGTTTGCATGGCACACAGCAGCACGCAAACATGCCGTTATGCAAAAAAAAAATATTACAACTGTTAAAAAGTAAAAAGATGACATAAGTGAGAGCAATGAATTATAGGGCCCTGCATGCAGTATGTACAATGTTAGATATCAGTGGTTGCTAAGAGGCAGGCCCTGGAATAGTGAATTATCCAAGTTATGTGCAAGGAACTGTATGCAAATGAGCTGGGGTTACTGAATAGCAAAATGGGCCACTGTATCTGCAGATAAAACCCGTGTAGCCTCAGAACCATGTTGGTGTCTGCAGAACAGCTAGCTGACATCTAAAGCAGGTGTGTCATAATATGTTTAAGCGGATTGGAGCTCAGCGGCGCCCGTTTCCATGGTGCGCAGCTCAGCTAAGCAAGGGGGTGTGTCCACTGCTGCTAAGTTTTGTTTAGCTGCAGGGCACATGTTTTAGCTGGTTTAAAATATGCTGAGTATGCCCATGCATGGCAGTGTATTCAGACTGCTGAGAAGTGTTTATACCAGCACCGCTGGTTTTAGCAGGGAAGGCATTTAAAAAAAAAAAAAGAAATAGCCCAGGAAAGCCAATCATGTCTAAATTACTGATAAGCCTTGTTCCACCGACACTGGTCCATTTAAACTCCTCATTGATATACCAATATTCCTGGCAAGTTGAATGCATCATAGTTAGCCAATCACACAGGCTGTATCTGCAGCACACCACTATAAAATATGCATACACCCTACAATCTGATTTTTCACCCATAGTCTACACCACTGGAGTACAAACTTGGGAATTTTAACTGACAGAATGCTAGGGGCTGCTGCTGCCCTGCTGCATCTGTATGTGCTAGAGACTGAGGGCAGTGCTGATGCTGCTGCTCACAATACACCTAGGCTGAGAAGGAGAAGAATGTTTAGGCCTAGGGTAACCTTCCAGGAGCTACATGAGCTGGAGATTGTAGAGTGCTACAGGGTGGAGAGGGACATACTACAAGAACTCACTGAGCTTTGCCACCCTCAACTCAAACCCAGAGTCAGAGGGGAACCCATCCCAGTGGAAACAAAGGTATGTGTAGCCTTTAGAATACTAGCTACAGATACTTTTCAAAGACCAACTGGGACATGATGTGGGTCTCACAGGCATCTGCATTCAGGGTACTCCACCAGTTCCTGGCTGCCATGCAAACACATTCCAGTGAGCACATTTATTTACCCCATCCCCCAGAGGAGATGGCCAGCAGTATACATCTCTTCCACCTTGTAGCACACTACCCTGAGGTACTGGGTGCCATAGACTGCACTCATGTGTAAATCAAAGCATTGCCCAGTGAGGAGAGTTGAGACTACATCAACCACAAGGGGTATTACTGCCAGGTTGTGTGCAATGCCAGGGACATTATCATAAGTGTGTGTGTGCAGGCAGCCCTGACAGTTATCATGACTCCCATATCTGGCATGCATTGCAGCTATACCAGAAGTTTGCCAGGGCTACATCCCATATGGTCATCTACTAGTGGATACTGGCTATGCACTGGAACCATGGATGATGACACCCATCAGAAATGCACACACACCTACCAATGAATGCCATAATGAGGCACATGCACAAACGAGGAACATCATAGAGCATGTGTTTGGGCTACTCAAGTCACAGTTCTGCTGCCTTGATATATATGGTGGAGCCCTGCAGTACTCTCCAGATACACATGCACAGTTGTTCACAGTATGTGCCATGCTACACAATATGATCCTGCAGAAACAGCTGCGTCAGGATCATCACAGGGAAGGGACACACAGTCCTCCACCAGTGCCAAGGTCCCCACAGCCACACCCATTGGGGGGATTGGAGGAGGAACCCCCTGAGCCTGTTTCTGTAGGCAGATGTAGGCATGTCCAGTATGCCCTGGCCTTGACAAAGAGGCAATGCATAGCACATGCACTGACAACCTAGGGACTGACACCTCACTACAACTTGCATACATAGTAAAAAGCATGCCAGGAAGACCACATAACCTGTACTTTACCATGTATTGGCTGTGTACTGCATGCATCAGACAGAGTCAGCCCTGAAGCACTATTTCAATGGCACCATTCAAAAGGTAAGTCATTTTTCTGTACAACAAATGTATGGGGTACTAGACTATGGTAGCATATGTATGGACCTGCTGCATGTATGCAAGAGAATAGAGTGGGCTACTGGGCTACCTGCAGAGAACTGACAGCTATGTGGGCCAACAAGAACTCTTTGTCCAGTACTAGCTGCCCCATAATATGCAGTAGGCCACAAGACAGCAAAACCCACTGCAGTGTGTGAGGGGAAATGCCAAACAGCAGACTCAGTGGACAGAAGCATGACTGTCAATGCTAGAGTCCCCTACCACCAACACTACTGTGTTCCCATACAACTGCAATAACAGTATGTTTGCAAGGTTACAGCAGCAGACCAAAAAATCCCAGGGCTGTCTCAAACAACCTGGTGACATGTTGTATTTCCTCAATATGCAGGTGTCAAAATGTATGTCTGTCTGCTGTTGATAGTGTCAAAAATTAAAATTCACTTTTTGGTGGCTGGTGTGGCTTAGTAGGCTAAGTACATTAGCATGGTTGATGGTATTCATGGTTCAAAGCTGGCTGCACCTACAATTTTGCATGTGAGGTACTCCTATGATAGGAGTCCCACAGACTATCAATATGTCACTATTTGTTACTGCAAGAAAGCTGGACAATGCCAGAGACAATGGAGGGACAGGGGGCCACAGCTATGGATGTTACATATGCTCTGAGCAACCTAGAAGATGGCTAGCACAACAGTAGGTTATAACAAGTCAGAGTAGCAGCGGGATGTGAAGGCCATCGCTTAATTGTGTCAGTACCTACAAGAAGTTAGTGGGTGCCTTGTAGTAGTATATTACAAAAAAAAATGAAGAGCAGAGCAGACATATGGGGCAGAATGCTGGACATCCTGCAAAACATGTGCAGTCAGAGGTGTGAAGTCTGTAACCCTGTATGGTGTTACATCATGTACCCCAGTTACAGCATACCTACAACTACTTAGAGCAGGAACTATGGACAAAGCCATGAACAGGCGTGTGACAAAGGCCCTCATATAAGGAGAAGGATTAACTAGTGGCCACACAAATGCAGAAAGTGCAGAGAATAACACCATCCAGTAGCATGGGTTCGCTGTTGTGTATGGAGTCAGTAAAGCAACTGTCTGTCATCAGTTCTTAACATCAATCTCTAATGATTTGCCACTGATGTATCAAAAAATCACAATGCTATGTAAAACATACCAGACATATGATGCAAAACCTTGTACAGTCTATTACAATCTGTACACACCCTAGGTATGAGTCAGATATTATGTGCAGCACACAGCAGATGAATCCCTTGGATATAATATTAGGGATGTGCTGTACTGTTGAATCAGGAGCAGCAGCCAATTGGCTGTAGCATACAAAATCCCAGACTAGAGTATAGGTAGATATGGACTGGAGTCACCTTGTAAGTACTGAAGGTCACACTAGGCATGCTCTTACACATAGCTAATTTCAGCCCATGCCTGATGCCTCATCTGCCTAAAGAACTGATATGTGAATATACCTATGTGCATACAAACAGGTATGTATATGTATCTGTCTCTTCCTATCATCCTCAGACATGATTACACTTAGCTATCACTATGTGGTACACACATACACACACACACACACATATATATATATATATATATACATATATATATATATATATATATATATATATATATATATATATGGATATATAGAGATAACATATATATAAAATATATATATATATATATATATATATATATATATATATATATATTTATATATATATACAGTTAGATGGATATAGCCACATAAATGTGTAGAATGATGTAGTGCTGCAGCCACTTGTGCAACAAATATAACTGGTATCATGTGTAACTAGTACTGTGAGCTGTATTGTGTAGTTGTAGTAGGTAGGTAGGGGTTCTAATCCCACATCAGCCACCTTGTGTTTGTGTATATATACATATTTGCCATACAGCAGTACAGACATGCCTATCAGGCCTATGCCTGTGTCGTGCTCAATCATTTTATGGCCCTGCAACTAGTGCCTTCAACAGCTGCTGATGTCATCCACCTTAACAGCACTGGCAGACACTCTCAGAATACATAGGCTCTGTTGCACATGCCATAAGTACATAGTACTATCGAATATACTACTAGATAGGTAGGGGTTCTAATCCCAGTAAGGGCAACTATGTGAATGAGTGTGTGTGTGTGTGTGTGTGTGTGTGTGTGTGTGAGAGTATGTGTGCGCAAATATATCTCCTTGCAGCAGTGTGTCTGTCTCGCCTATCTGTGTGCAATGGTTATACATTTTCAGGCTCTGTCAACCCTCCCTTTGGCCTCTTTTGCACTGCTTGCTGATGTCATCCACCTTAACAGCACTGGCAGACACTCTCAAACAGTTAAGCTTTGTGGTGCATGCAATGAGTACGTAGTACTATAGTATATACTACTAGATAGGTAGGGTTTCTAATCTCAAAAAAGGGAAACTCTGTGAGTGTGTGTGTGTTTGTGTAAATATGTCCCCTTGGATCAGGGTGTCTGACTTGTCTGTGTGTGTGTAATGGTTATACATTTAAGGCCCTGTGAGTAGCTGCTGGCCCTAAATAGCCCACGTCTACCTAGGCATAAATGCTATCTGCCACCACATACATTTGTAGGTACAGAACACCCAGGTGACACGTATCAAGGGTAGCATGCCTTGTCACGGTATATGCATGCAGGATTAAGCTGTGCACCCCATTGTCCCTGAACCACTGTTCTACTCATACACACCTGGTAACCATGCACATATACAGCTATACCTTGCTGATGTCATATTTCTGCTTTGCTACCATGCTATCCTGAACTGCTGTATTGCCAGCAGGTCTCCACAGTGTAGCCACTCAGACCCCTGCAACAGAAAGATACAAAGTTCTGAGAGACACATATCAGTCTGCAACATCACTGCCAATCTAACATCATGCAGTAAGGGTACAAAAACTTTGATGTGTACTCATTACACATGCCAGCATACAGCACCTGTCATGGCATAACACGACTGCACTACAAAATGCCATGTAATGTTTTATATATATATATATATATATATATATATATATATATATATATATATTTATTTATGTATGTAGATATATAGAGATAACATATATATATATATATATATATATATATATATATATATATATATATATAAACAGTTAGATACAATATTTTGGTGTTGTAATGTAACTTTTTATCGTATTTTTGTACGATTTTAGCAAATTGATAATTGTTTTGGGTTTATGCTTACTGTGACGTTTTTGTTGTCACTTCCTGTTTCTTTTATATAAATTTAGCGTTGAGTGGTTGTGTTTATTTTTCTGATGAAGTTGCATTAATTTCTGCGACGAAAACGCTTTTTGTCATAAAAATAAACTGCGTTCATCTTCTTGGAGCTTGTTGGTGTGCTTTGTTTGGACTACTCGATTTGTGGTTTCTTTTGGTTTTTTACTTGCGCTTAGTTTGTAAACAGTTAGATAGATATAGCCACATAAAGGTGTAGAATGATGTAGTTCTGCAGCCACTTGTGCACCAAATATAACTGGTGGTGCATGCAACTAGCATTGTGAGTACTCTGCCAGGAGTGGCACTGGCACCACCATGCACAGGTTCAGATGCGTTACTAGTCTCTGATGGTGACTGGTGTCTGCTGGGTCCTTGTCCTTCACAGGACTGCCCAGGACCATGTGCCCATGGCCTGCCATGTCATGGTGTGGACAGCACCCTTCCTTCTGTAGTGCTGGAGGTACTGCCACTATGGGAGTTTGAGTGTGCATGGCCACATGAACTTTCAGCGGATGTTGTTGCTGACCTATGGCCAGGTGTCTGAAGCCCTACTCCCACCACATGTTCTAGCACAGACAATGTGCAACCAAGGACTGAAAATGTCTCACCCACCATCTGTCCACTACATCAGTGAAACTCATGGCTTCACCAATGTGGTGGAGGGAGTCACAGATGTCAGACAATAATGCATCCATGATCCTGAGCATCTGTCTGGTGTTGTGATTGGAGCAGATCTGTGCATCTATGATGGACCAAAACATGTGTAGAGTGATCCGTGATGTGACACCTGTAACAGGTGGTGGATGGGCAGTAATTCTCCTTCAAGCACCGATGTCAGTCTGCCTGTGTGGGACCTCAACAGCCCTCTAGTTATGGCTAGTATCTACACTCACTGATGCCATAGTCACCACACTCTCCTGTTTGATACCACCACACTCTGACTGTCTGATATCTGTGGTCACAGGGGATTGGGTATGTGTGGGCATACTAACTGTGTGCAGGGACAATGGAAGAGAAAGTGGTATGTCAACCCATGGGACAGATTCATCCCCCAACAACCCCACCTGTGCCTCATTATGGCCTCCATCATAATCAGAGTCTGATAAGACAGTGACATCAGGTTGTGAGGGGGACACACTCCAACCCTTAAGGTCACCTGTGAGACGGAAGACAAAATAAGTACATTACTACTTACACTATTATGTATGGTAATCCACACACATAGACATACAGGTGAGGAGCCACAACTGCGTTACACATACCAGTGTTATTTCCAATCCCATGCACAACACGCAAGCAGACTACAACATACACAGTCAAGACAGGCCCTTTATAACATGCACTGCAGCTATATTTGGTTAATGTTGACAGTACTATACACCTGTGCGATAAGCAATATGTCAGTGAATGTGATAGACCTACACCTAAAAAAAGAGTGCACCCATCTTGAACATACTATGGAAGTTCTAATCTCACTGCCTCAGGTATGTACCATCGCCATATCGTGTGTGAACAAGCATCTGTGAGTGACTGCCTCCTGTATAGCAGACTGCATAGACCTCCTCAAAAAAAAGTGCATATGTGTTACTGCTCCTGCAAATACACAACTGTGATTACCCATTCAAAGCACGTCAGTTAAGCTCTTCGAAATTTAACATACACGTATTGTACTCTGGCTAAACATAACAATTGTGCCTAGGGCAAAATGTCAGCTGTTAACATTTGTAGGGTATATATGATCTATACAACAAATGTAGCACACTTACCAGGTGCAGAACCTTGGACTCAGGCCACACCTGATGTACCTATGGAAATATGAGGGAGACGTATTGTCAGCAATACCAAATGTGTCATTGTTACAGGGTAATATGTGCATATATCAACATGTACACTAGCTAATGTGATACTGCCTACATTGCTGACATTTTGAGTATGTGTGCACAACTGTGAGTTAAAACCAAACCACCACCCCAATGCAGATACACCTGACACCCATGTACTGGTATGCAGAGGCTGTGACAATGGCTGATACAGTATTACACTGATGAACATAGGAAGCTTACATGGACGGTCCTCTGCTGTGGATGCTGTGGCACTCACCACCATGATGTATGGGGTGATGGATGCTTGGGAGCTAGTAATCATTCCCAGGTTTGCTAGGAATTCCTCTGTGGCTGAGAGTGGTTGTATCACTGCAGGCCCTCCACCGGGGGCAGCATGGTTCCTGGTCACAGTGGCAGCCCTTTGCCATGCAGAGTTGAAATTATCTGTGGCCTGATGTTGAGACCTGCTCATAGTTTCTGTCCTGTAGGCCTACATTGTTGACTGCTGTGATGAGGTCAGCCCACAGTGCTGCTCATTGATCACTATTGTGCTGAGTCCTGGACAGCAGAATGACATGATGCAGTCTGAGGCCATCCAGGATGACATTATTTTCAGCCTCTGAAAATGGCGGTGTGCTTGCTTCTATACATCCTTTCGGAAAGACAACAAGAGGACAACACATCACAGGACCAGATACATTGATATCCACTATGTACAGACGCTGCACATCCAAAGTGCCCTGCACTACCCACTGCTACCTCCCACGCGATACCCTGCAGTCTATCAACAAACTATGTATGTTGTTATCACCAACATAATAGCAATACCAGTTATGTCCCTGTGTGCCTTGACATAGTGTGCTGTATGTCTCCACACCCATCAATGCCATCTACTGTGCTGTGTCCCCTGAGAGCAAAGTCCCACTACTATGTCATATGGCTACTGTCAGACACATAGGTGTGTGTTATTATATGTATGTGGGGACAGTCCAGCAACATCACTGTGCCACAATGACAGACTGCAGTGAAAACCTGCTGTAGTCTATCCTCCCTGTAGGCGTCATACCTTTCCAGTACACAGATGTTTGCTGAATGTGTATGTGTACCTGATGTATGTGATCCTTTTGGCAGACACCTGTGGATGTCTGGCAAGTGGCTGGCCAATAACTGATGGTTGTTCCCAGAATATGGTGAATCTGGCTGTCATATGCCAGAAGCCTCAGAAAACAATTATGCTACACTAATATCTGTCACTCTATTCATACTCTTATTTTGTATGACCAATATGTACACTCTGTTGCTGAAGTTTGTCCTGTCCTCCCCCCATAATACTGCCTATGACCTGACTTCCTGTTGTATGTGGTTGCCAGGTATGTCAGCCATAGCTATCAAGCAATGACATATTGATTGACTGATATTTGCCTAGAGCTCACCTACTAACAAAGTATGACCTGGTAAAAGAAGTAGATTGTTATACAAGACTGCACTAACAGTTGAACACACATGCATGAGATTCATGCATGACAGAGATTGTAGGTGAACTGTACACTGATACATAGAATGCAGTTATACACCATATACCCCTAGTGGGTGGAAATATCTGTGATGTGTATAAACTATATCGGAGTGCTGGATTGGCTACCTGACCCATATACAGTTGCAGATGGTATTTTCACAGTCCGCAGCTATTACAGTTTTATACTTGCCTGCAGCAGCATACCTCAGAGCAGCAATGCATATATTTGAAATGAAATGGATAACACAAGACAATCCTGATATACACAATATACCTTGGATGTTCCTATTATAGCTTCAGGGCACTGTGGTGGTGCAGCAGTTAGCGTTGTCCCATCACAACAAGTAGTTCTCTGGTTTGATTCTTGGCTGACATGCCTTCTGTGTGGTGTCTGCATGTCATCTCTGCTATCATGTGGGCTTCCTCTGGCTGCTCTGGTTTCCTCCCACATTCCAAGGACATGCAGTAGGTGGATTGGACACTGTAAATTGGCTGTAGGTGAGAGTGTGTGTGTGACTGAGTGGTATGAATGAACCACTGCAGCAGGGCTAGTCACCCGGCAGTGTAAACCTTGGCTCAAGATGATTGTCACTGTAGAAGTGACACCCCGACCCCATGTGGAAAAGGTGTTGAGGATGGATGGATCTTAGTGCAGAACAAATATAATGTATTATATATTTTAGTACAGCTCCAAATCTACAGTTTAGCAGAACACTCATTATTGGCTGACCTTCAGTCACTTAGTGGTATTCTTTGTGTTTTTAGTTCACAGCAGGTGTAATACTCGATTTCATGAACAGCCCAAAATATACACATATTGCAAAATATAACTTTATTAGGAGTGACTTCATGCAGTGAGTGATATATTTTTCCAGCCTTTATTGCAGAACTTTTCATATAATGCAGGTGCTGCAATATAGCTGTAATTCCAGAATTAATGCAGTAGAAACTTTATTACCTTAACATTCTCAGGTTTCATGCTTTCATCTTTATTGAACTGTACCTGGCATTACTCACTTATTGCAGTCCAGCTCTATGACTACATTTATTGCAGTACAATCAAAACTGTATATACCTAATGGCAGTTAATATATTACTTCTTATTGCTTATATGACTTTAGATTGCAAGATACATCTGTACTCACTACACTCATGGTGCAACCTGGCCAGGTGCCCTGCATGAGTGTCTGGGTTGCGAACTCTCCCCTCTGCAGCTGTAGGGAGAGAATCACACCATTATGCATACCTGTCTATCACACATTCAGATTAGGTATTGGTAAAACAATGCAAACAGTACTTACAGACTTGGGAGACATTCCCATCTCTATCATCCTGGAACCTGGTGGCCAGGAATCCACTCTTCCATCACTTCAGATCATCACAATAGTGACATACTTGCTCACCTGTGCGGGCAATAACTGTAGCACTGATGAGATCATGTGCCAGCTGGTCCCAGGCATCCAACTCATATTCTGATCCCTGGTACTGACCCTGCAGCAGCTGGACATCATGGTATTTTACAAGAAGTCCAACCATGACCCTGGATACCACAATGGCCCACCTTTGTACCTGGAAAAACACACCTTTTCCAATATCAGCCATAGCTGCTGCCAAGTTCAAACTCCAACTGATTCTGCTATATTCCTGTCTTTTGCACTTAAATAAGCCTGTTTTCCTGCCCTTTACCACCATTGGGCAATTTTTAAAAATGCGGCACTTCACTTAGTACCGTGCAAACCTGCTGAGCTCAACTGAACAGTGCTTAACTGGCAATGCTCAGCAATGCTTAGCGGTGTGCAAACCAGCTTAGCTGAGCTGAGCACTGCTTAAACTGGCATTGTTTAGCACTGCTTCACAATGCTTAGCAGTGCGCAAACCAGCTAAGCACTGTTAAAGCATTCCTTGTTTAAGCAGTGCTTGGCAAGGCTTAGCAGTGCTTAGCAGAGCTTAGCTGAGCACAGCAAAGCAAGATTTCAAAATACATCTCATAACTGTATATTTGACACATAAATGTTTAATAACATGTCTGTGCATGCATACAGTATGCAATCAAGGGTTTAACCATATTTCTCATAATGTGCATTTGCAGCATAAATGATTAATTACCTGTCTGTGTTTTCATACAAAATTCAATCAAGGTTTAATAGTACTTCTCATAAATGTGTATTTGCAAAATAAATTTAATAACATGTCTGTGTAATCATACAAAATGTAATCGGGGTTTAACATTATTCTCATAATGTGTATGTACAAAATAACCTGTCTCTATACTCAAACCCTACACCTACTGCACATAATGCTGTCACTCTAACCGTTTGGCTACATGGCTCTGTAGACTGCTGCTTTACTTTTATATGTGTCCCTCTCCACTACGTTTAAGCACAGCTGAGCACCGCTGTGTTGCATGCAAACCTGCTCAGCTATGCTTAAACTTGACCTTTGCTTTCATAATTAAATGTATCCGGTTTCTATTTTTAGACATCTGGCACATGTCCGTTGTTCCGCACCGTGCAAACACACACACAAAAAAAAAACAACTTTTTATTACATATGCATACATTGATACACTTTGACAGTGCAGGGGATGTGTTATTCATTTCCAGACACAGTAACACACTCACTACACTGATTCAATAATCGTGTTACATGGCTCTCCCTCAGTAATATGCCTTCATTAATATGCATGGCGCGCTATAGAGGGGGTACTGCATACACTGTCATGCTACCTTCCATGTAGGCTTTATACTATTCCTACATTGATTTTATTAAATCCCCAGGCATATCATCCAATGCACACAGTTGAAGAAGTTGCAGCTCTAATATCGAATGCCACTGTATTTTTTGTTTTGAATGCAAAGAGTTCATTTTGTCAAGTGATGCTTGATCACAAACCCTTATTTCTAACAACTTTTGGTACTCCTTTTGGTAGATACAGATTCCTAAGGCTACCATTTGGAATAAATTCTTCAAGTGAGGTTTTTCAGTGAGCAATGGAACAAATTATTTTGGGTTATCCTTGTGCCATAATAGTAGATGATCTGTTGTTTAGAGGCAATGGTGAAGCAGAGCATGACAAAATCCTCAAGAAAGCACTAGATAGAGCACATGAAGTAAACTTAAAGCTCAATCCTCTGAAGTGCAAATTTAGACTTCCAGAAGTTAAGTACATAGGACAGTACAGGCTTGAGAGCTGACCTGACCAAGTAAGCAGCTATTCTAGAGATGACAATGCTAGACAATGTATAAAGTTTACAGCATTTTCTGGGCATGGTCAAATATTTAGGCCAATTTATACCAGACTTCAGTGAGTTAACAGTATGTTTAACAGAGCTAACACACAAAACTTTTGCATGGTCATGGCTGGAACATAATCAGAAGGATTTGAAGACCTTAAGCAGAGAATTGCCACCCCACCTATGTTAAGATACTATAATGTGAACAGACCAGTTATTCTTTCCTGTGATGTTTCAAAATTTGGCCTAGGCACAGTCATACGTCAAGAGGGTAGGCCAGTAGCCTATGTGTCTAGAACACTAACCCAAACTGAGATGCAATATGCTCAAATTGAGAATGGGCTTTTGGATATAGTATTTGAATGCTCCATGTTTCATGATTATATTTCTGGTTGAGCTATTCAGATTGAAACTGATCTTCAACCTCTAGTTACTATTCTAAAGAAGGCTATACATTGTGCTCCAGGGAGATTACAAAGAATGATGCTCAAATTACAAAAATACAATTTCAAATTGATCTACACTAAAGGAAAGTTGATTTATCTGGCTGATACTTCATCCAGATCTCCTAGAAATACAACAGAACAGCTTGATGCTGAGACGTTTGACTTTGATGTGATGTCAGTGCATATTTTTTTCACCACTAGACTTGATCATATCTCTCAACCTAGAAACATCAAAAATCTGGACAAAGGCCCATGAAAAATAAGTACAAATCTGTACGCTGATTAACATACCATTTACATACATAATTATGTAACCCTACCCACTCTGGTGGGATTGAGGGATACCAACTTTTAAATGCAGATTATAGAAGAGACAAAATATTAAACACAAAATAATATGAATAAAACACTATTGTTCAGTTTAATATCTAAATTTGTATCAAAACTTTGAACTTGTGCAAAACTAAACTACAATTTTCTTTTATAAAAATAAAATTAACTATTGCTTCTAAGCTTATTGCTTAACTGGACTCTGCTGTTCAAAGATACATGCTTATTTCCAAGTGTGTGGTATGCTTTCTATGTGACCATCCTACTCCACCCTCTCAGCTACCAGGGAGACAGCAAGTGACTATAGCATGCACCTTACAGACCACACAATAACTCAATGGGAAGTTAGGGTCTTAGAAATCCTCTCAAATCTGCATTCAGTCTGCCTTGACTAGTTTATTTGTCCTTTGTTATTGATGCCCAGTCTTATTAAACAGCCACTCAGTGTGTAGATGGTGAGCGTGCACCAGCTCAAACAGTAAAGTAAATATTAAAATATCAATCTATAAAAACTTTGTGTGAAAAGAAAAAAAAATAAAGAACTCACATTATAGTTGACATTTTTGAAAGATGTTTGCAAAGTCTACCTTTATGTGGTCAAGAAAAGCAAAAGTATTAAACTCAAAATAAGTCAAGCTTACTCAAAGAGACAGATGATGCACACCAAACAAGTTAACAATGCAAGCAGTAAAACATTTTGCAGAACAAAAATATTTACAGAGGTTTCAGTCATCAATCAGAAATGCAAATGTGCTGTTGCTTAAGTTGAAACAAATTCACCTATAAAATGATTCACAGATAATGATCCATAATGTAATATCTGCTACAGCATTTTATAAATAAAAGGATTTAAAAAGTTCAGAATAAAATGGTATAAAAAAACCTTGTGGAGAGCTCAAACTCTACTGTCTTAGTACTCTGAAGCTAATCTGTATGCACTTTGTGACTTCCTCCCAGAGAACCTTGCTAAACATATTATAATCCATTGGGGCTTTCACTGCTGCTTGGTGTCAGTCAGAAATCAATGTGTATGAGGCACGTGGATGGGAATTTCTAATAGCTCTGCCTGGCCCTATGCTCTTTTCAATATCTGCCTTGGACTATTAGTGCCGGTGCGGTGCCTGTGAAATAACCAATATAATCTTTTAACATGCACCGTTAAGGTGGAGCCTAAACATTACTTTTCAATAACAGAAGTATACAAAATATTATTTGTATTGCCATTTTTTTGGCCATTTAAAGCCTTCTTGATGGTAGCTTCCTGTTCATTGTCTTCATACACTTTAACAGTGGTAACTGAGTAGCTATGCATCTGGTTGGGTCCAAAAATATTATAATACTCTGGTTTGGCTTTTTATAGAAGGCTGTTACCTTAACCTGTCACAGTCTCCAACCCAAAATAAGATACAGTTATTACTACTGTCGGTTGTTCATGTATTTACAGTAATTGGTGGGTGCACAGATGCGTATATTTTAAAAGGAAACTTCTGTAACTGTTGTAGAATTTTGTAAGAATTATGAACAGCATGACTAAACAGAGCCATCTTATTCGTAATTCTCATGAACTAATGCAACAGAAGTTTACCTTTTAAAATGTAAACCAAAAGGAGCAAAACTAAGAAAATACAAAGTGAACTAGACGACCAGGAAAAGTAAAATTTTATTGAGCTCTTTCGTTAATTTTTAACTATGACTTCTTCAGAATAAAATCAAGTTACACACTGAATCTTATATAACCAATGCAATAAATCAATTAAAAAAACTATAAAAAGTACATCCACTTTCAAAGGTACAGGCTCCCTTAATGCATTTTACTAGCAAGTCATATAAATTTTGACCATAACTGTTATATCTCTTTATAACTATATTTACATAACAGATAAAATCAATAACATTCTTGTCATGGTTGTAAAAAACATGGAATATTTAAATGCAAAAGTCTGCTTTTAATTTTAAAAAACTGCTAAGTGAAACCATATCATTAAGCCCTGTGCTAGTGGTGGCATTGACCCTCAGTTGCCATAATAGTTCTTTATACTCCAGTAAATGGTCAATAGGACCACCCCTTTCATCTATGATGATCTCTTCAAGAACTATAAACTTGAAATAGTAACCTGGGTGAGGGTTTATATGTTTGGCTAATGCATTTGTAATGTTACATTTATCTATATCATAAATATGTTGATAAATGCGGGTTCTGAAAGCATTTTTGGTTTTTCCGATATAGAAGCACAAACAAGTCTGACAAATGCTGGCATAAATGACTTTTTTATTACCACAATTGTATTTCTGAAATAATCTAACCCATCCATAACCTTTGACTAAAACCCTGTCTCCCTCTAATATGTGCTTACACTGCATGCACTGCCCACATTTAGTCATTTTTCCCATTCTACTAGTGGTACTACTAAATGGATTTCTTTCAAGGATATTCTTGATGCTGGTGTCTTTCTGTAAACCACTACGGGGGCTTCACCAACCTTCTGACCTATGCTTTTATCACTGTTGAGGATGAACCAGTTTCTGCAAACAATGTCCTGAATCATGTATGTGAGGATGAGCCCATTGTGAAAACGACCAGTATGGTTGTTACTGTTCTCCAACAGTGCACACAATCTGGTAATATCAGTTCCTAATATGGGATAGAAATGTCCCTCTAATCTCTTTTTAGTAACTTCTTCCAACAAAGGTGTAACAAATTCTTTTGGATATCCTCTTCTTATAAGCATACTCAATAAAACATCCTTTTCCTACTGGAAATCTTCCATCCTGCTAATCATGCAGGCTAGTCTCACCCCCTGGCCTTTGACTAAGGATCTTTTTTGATGCACAGGGTGCCCACTCTCAAAATGGAGAAGGGAGTTTGAGTATGTAGGTTTGCAATAGATTGTGGAGAAGAATACGCTATTGATGTAGTCTTTGCTAATTCTGATGTCTAAATAACTAATGGAGTCAGAATTCATTTCATGGAGAATTTAAGGAATGTAGTGCTCAAACTGAGGAACAGTAAGAATTCATATAGCTGGTCATAGTCTCCATCCCAGAAAATGAGTATGTCGTCCATAAAACTTACAATGGGACATCCCTGAAGACGAAAAAAACTTGACACAGTTCCCACTGAGTCAGAACAATGTTGGCAAAAATTGATGCACACGCTGTCCCCATAGCTACCCCTGTGGTTTGTTTGAATAAATGACCTTCGAAAGTCAAAAAAACTGTTCTCCAACACAAGTTCCATTAATGTCCTTAATGTAAGTATTTTGGTGTGTGAAAACTTGGTCTGTTGACATAAAAAGTCATAAAACATTTCAATGCCTTCTTTGTGGGGAATGACACTAAATAAATCCTTGACATCAATTGTAGTGAAAATGATGTCATCACTGAAATATTCCTGTTTGATTTTTTTCAAACAATCCCATGAGTCTCTGATGATATGAGAAAAAGACCCCAGACAGTTCTTTAACTGGAGGTCTATATATCTGGCTATAGTTAAAGTCCTGGACCCTTTTGCGACCACAATAGGTCTTAAAGGTGGATGCAAGATGTTCTTGTGAATCTTAGGTATCCCAAATATTGTTGGGATCCTGGGGTTGTTTTGTGTACAATAGTTAATTTCTACTTCTGATATCTGGTCATTCAAAAGTAGATCCATAAGAACCATGTCCATATGTCTGTATGCAATGTTAAGTTAATTACGGGAAATCTGCTGGTACCCTTCCCCAAATAAATGTCCTAACATGTTTTCTATGTACTTGTCCTGGTCCATGACCACAAGACCACCTCCCTTGCTTGGCTTCATGACTCAAATGGCTTTATTATTAGATATATTATCGAGGAGTATGGTTTCTTCTTTGGTTAAATTGTGTAATAAATTTGAATTCTGATTTTTAGAAAGTTGTCTAATTACATTCATACAAATCTTTTGGTACAAGTGTATAGTGGGATGTAAAGGAGGGTTACTTATACTTGACTTTTTACAAGAAGTGATGGTAGTATTTCTATTTTCTTCTCCACCCATAGTGGCACTAAAATTCAATTTTCTGGTGAAAATCATAATGTCAATCAAAGTTTTTTCTATGTTGAAATGTTTGGAGGGTACAAAGTTAAGACCTCTCTCAAAGAGGTGTGCCCAATCCTTGGTAACTGTGACACTACTTAAGTTGTAAATTTTGAAGTTGTTTTGGTCATGGACAATAATAACTGCCTCTTCATTGTCAGGCAACATATTATAGTTTATTGCCAGTTCCCTCGTCTCCCCCTCCACCTACCCCGTCCTTGATTGTACTGTTGTGGGTTGTGTATTTCCCCTTGATATGCTGTATTCTGAGGCCTCCTGTACTGGTGATTCTGCTCTCGAATTCTCTCTGACCTCCATAAGGGTTGTTCTAAAGGGATGGGACCTGGGGTGGTGTCACTTTGATATTCATTTTCATCATTAATTTCCCCACCATTGACTTCATTAATGTTATTAAATTTGTTATCACCAGTATTGTTATGTTCTTTAACTAGTGGATAAGCTTGACCTCCTTCATAATCCTGGGCATCCCTTATTAACTTTCTAGATTTTTTCTCCTTTATCTTGTCTACAATTTTGTCAATGTTAACAAAAACAGTGTTGTATTCATTCAGTTTAACACAAAAATTAACATCATTTATCACAGTGGCATCAAGTTTGCTAACAGTGTCTTGCAATGCTGCAAACTTTTTATCATTGTCTCTAACTAACAGTTCCAACAGTTCACAACCCTTGTGGTTAAAAAGAGTTAAGTCTTTATGCAGTTCACTGTTGTTAGTTAAACCATTAGGAAAACGCCAGTACCTCAGACCTTTTGGCACCTGTTCGCGTCTGAGGCATTCCCTAAGGTACTGATTCTCAATTTGCAGTTTTTTAAGTCTTAAACATTCTTTTTCCAAAGTTTTAAGTTTAAGATCAAAAGTACCTTGTATTATGGGTTGGTTAGTGTTGTTGGAAAAACCAAATGCTGTCCTTTTTAATCCAGTCAGTTACATTCAAAGCATTTGTTGTGTTACACTGTACTGATCCATTACTTTGTGTCTGCACTCTTCTGTGTGCTGCCTCTAAACAAAGGGAAGTGCCTGGTGGTGTAACAGAATTAGTTCCTCTACTACTAGTTCCTGTTTGTCGAATAGGGCTACCTTGCCCTGGTGCAGTACTGAAAAGGAAGTCCTGTGAAGTAAAATCAGGTTTTGTTTTGGTTTGACGGAAATCATTCGCAAAGTTGTCGATTTTGTGACTCAATCCTGAAATTTGAGTATTAAATGCACCTATAAGATCAGTTAGCTTATGAATAGCCAAAGTCAGGTCTTCATGTATTTCCCTGGTGCCCCCTCCGCTCTGCGAACTGGAATCCTTTTAAAATGCATGTAGGCAGTCTTCACCCCACTACCCACCAATTACTGTAAAACTTGTTTAACAAAGTTTATACTTTCTAAGATCGAAGAAAATATCTTCAAAAGTCAAACAGAGAAATGTGAAGTTTATTAATTATAAGCATCAATACACCAAAAGCAAAAAAGGTCTTTCAAACTAAAGTAAGAAAAAAATAGCTCAATTATCACTTAAACAGTTAAAGTATATTATTTCTCAAAAGTGCTGCTGTGTGCTGGGGGACAGTGGTACTTAAAAAAAATCCTCCGTTGTAAGTCATTTGCCACAATGCATATATAACAACCCCGCCCTTTATTAACATAGTGTAGGGAGTAAATATGCTGGGTTTGAATGACAAACCAATGCCTCAATCATAAAAAACATTCCCTGCTGAAACAGATTACGTTTTTAACTTTTTCTAGTGTGACACTACTCGACAACCACAATATTTTACAACCTTAAAGCTTTGGACAATCAGTACTTTTACAAAGAGAATAGTACGCTGGAAACCTTTTTGCACTGTTTACAAAACTTGCAGTAACTGGACTGAGAAACATAACAGTATTTTGCACTTATTTATAGAGTTTCATTAAAATGCTAGGTAACAAAAAAGGGGGACTATAAAAGCAGTGATACTGTATAAACAAAACCAAATACAAAGAAAAGAGAACATATCAGGATATAACATCCACTGCAGAACATGTTCATTTTTACTGATCATTTTACAGCACAAGCGACTCATAAAATCTCCTTAGACGCCTGCACTACACCCAGCATCTGTAGCCAAACCATGGAACTCTATTCCCCAAGAAATATGATCCAAATCAAATATTTAAACTATTGAATCAAGCATTAAAGTTATTCAAAAACAATTGCATTCCATCCGTCATCACCATGGACTTGTAATTATGCTGAAAAGGGGTCAAAACCCATATGAAAACTTCAGCTGCTATCAAATGCCTGCATATCTTAACACAAGAACATCTTCTTTCACTACTATTTTTAAGCCATCTATATTCACCCCACAACTCTACTCCCCACCAATTACTGTAAATATATCATAAACTATCACAAAGCACTCTGCTGAAAGCTAGCCTAGAAAGGGTTGCCTGTACTATTGCAAACATGTCCATAAATACAATATTGACTCTGCAGTTTCACAGACACTCTCTTCCTGCTTGTTACTGTCTTACCTTGTTGAGGAGAATCCAGAGGAGGGTGGATAGACACGGGTAGGCACTGGACAGGTATGGGAGGAGTCATTGCAACTGTAGTGTGCACTGTGCAATCATCAGTCTCTCAGACATTAGCTAATACTGCCTCTCTAACCTCCTGATGTCTGCTATTTCTTCTACATTTGATTTTCCCACTTAGTCTGGGAATATTTCCAGCCAGCATATAATATTCCAGGAGGACCAGAGTCACCAGACATGCAAGACATTGATTCAATCATGCTACAATGCAATGTCCTCATTGATTGGCTGCCCCCTGCAGCCGTAAACAACTTTTTTTTTCTTTTGGTTTACTTTTTTGGACTGAGTCTGATGCTGAAATTATCCTGCACACCCCTACATGTTGATGATGGAGGGTACGCGATGACTTTGGCATCAACTAAAAAATTGTAAATAAAAGAAGAAAACAAAATCAGGATTCAAAGGGGCCACTCAGTAATTCGTGGCACCCTATAATTATGCACCCAAAAACAGAACATTTCGAGGGATTCGGGACAGTTGAGAGGTATGGACTCGATGTGTTAAGAGATCACACTCAGACTGATCCAATTTTACAGAAGCTCAATCATTATATATATATAAATCAACAGTATAAAAATATGACAGAAACCAGAACATTCTGCAAAATCAAGGACAGATGAAAAGACACTGTAGCACTTGTGTCTACGTTGGATGGGATAACCTCTGCACATTTACACTGCATAACTGCTCCTTGCCTTGCTTGAACACATCCAGAGTCACTACATGGGGGAGTGGGGTGCAACAAGTATGTCACAATTTGAAATATCTCTGGCTGACTGTGGTGGCCCTGACACATTTGTCATACCTCTCAACCTCAGAGCAAGACATCTGGACAAAGCTATGCATAGAAGTGGCCATGGCATAGAAAGGCCCAAAAATAAGGACAATTTTTAAATATTGCTCTTATGAACTTAGAAAGATCATTGAATAAGTAGGTCTTGCATTAGTATGAATTTTCTGAAGGGTATGAAATCTGAAACTCAAATGTCTGTCATTATGTTCTAACTTCAGTCTTTAATGATTTGCCACTAACTTGCCAAGAAACACAATTTTATGAAAATGGACCAAAAATGTGATGCAAAAATATAAAATAGCCACACAATACAGCTAGGAACCTGTCAAAGAAGGGACACTTTTTTAAATATTAGTACTGCTAACTTGAGCAGCTGACAAAATAAAAGAATCTACATACATTTCTGAAATAAAAGTAATCTATAACACTGATTATTACAGTTATTTATTAACTGTAAACCCTCCATGTTTTCTTCCAAAATTGCCATTTTACGGAGGGATTATTAGGGGAAGAGCAACATTTTGAGCCAAAATCAAGAACAGTTGAGAGGTTTGGATATGCCTAATTCTATAAAGCAATTTATTTGCACGTACCTCTCAACCTGTTAATGCAGAAAATCTGGATAACGCCAAGTATATTGGAGGAACATATAAACAGTACTAAAAATTGCTTTTGTATAAACTGAGACAGTTGATAGAATATAACAGGTCTTCCTTTAGCATGCCTTTTTCTAAAGGTTATGAAGTCTGAAACTCAGTGTCTGTCATTATTTAGTGACTTAATTCCTAAATGATTTGCCAGAAAACCACAAATTTTATGAGGAACAAACCAAAAATAAGAAGCAAAAATCTATTAATTCTGTGAAAATTTGGACAGTTGAGAGGTATAGTTCAGCCGGGGCTGTCTTTGAGTTTGCTGCCCTTCCCCCCTCACAAAATCATGGTCGAATGGAGCCTCCCCCCCTGCAGCCATTCCAATGAACCATTACTTGGCTATTTCCCCCATTTACCATAAACACTAATGTGCATACTGCTTTACTTCTACAATGATTTGGACTTCATTTGAAAGTTTTATTTTGCATTTTACAGCACAAACACTAAGACATCTGCTAAACAAAGCAATGCAGTCTCACAATGAAAACAGACTTAGCATTAAAACCTCTCTGCCCTTGAAACTCACATTCATTGAAACAGCATTGAAACCCACATTCAAAGAAAATACATTTTGCCAGTGGCAGATAAATATTAACTTTGGGCTGTTTTCAAATCACTGGCCCTTTGCACATGAAACATACACGTGCTTTTTGATACACCTTCCTGATTGTATTAAATTATATTCCTTGTACAATACAGTACAGTTGCTAGACGGCATTTTAAATTTATTGTTTTGAACATTTTTCCAGTAAACAATGAAACAAAATGCATGCACCAATAATGACAAAACTGCCCAATTCAGAACATTTTTCCAGTAAACAATGAAACAAAAGGCATGCACCAGTAATGACAAAATTGCCCAATTCAGAACATTTCAATTATAAAAGTCTACTCAAACTTCTACAGTCCACCATTATCAGTAAATATGCACAATCTCTGAAGAAGTAAAAGTCATCTAAATAATTCTACATTAAAGAAATATGTAACTAATAAAGAGGTTGCTGCTAGCAAACAACTGTATATTTCATTGTTTCATCTACAAATAAAGTGTATGTTGCCCTTGAGGAATAAATTGCTTATGTTGCATTAAAAAATGATAAGCTAGTAATATTGCAATAGGGAATGGATGGCAAACTGATAACAGGTTCATAGTTACTAGGTATCTTTGCTAAAAAGGACTGCAGCATCCACCCCCTTTACAACACAGTACAGTATCAGCAATGGAAAGTTGCTAGAATAATGCCACCATACATTTCACTGCTAAGTATTGAACCCAGGACCCTGTGCAAAACAGTCAGAGCAACATACCACTATGCCAAGCCACCTGTTGTGTGAAAGAGTGGAAGACTGAAACTTAAATGGCTACCATTTAGTGAATTCAGTTCTCACCATAGCTGTCAACCTCTTAGAACAAAACACATCAACAAAGCCAACAATGGGGGAATGCAGCCCCCAAACATATTCAGTGAATTCAGTTCTCACCATAGCTCTCAACCTTAGACAAAAACCTGGACAAAGCCAATAATGGGGGAATACAGTCCCAAAAATAGGGACAAATTTCAAATACCCATGTTACAAACTTAGAAAATTGCTAGAATAAAAGGTTTTGTGTTACCATGTACTTTCTGAAGAATATGAAGTCGGAAATTCACATGGCTATTATTTTTATTTATTTAACATTTGTTAACAAAGAAAGTCTGACTTGGAACAAAAGCTAATTTTTCAGCAGAGGCCCAGGGAGAAACACAACAGACATATGTCTTTGCAAGATGGGAGAACATGTAGACTCCACACAGAAGGCACCCCAGCCAAGTGTCAAACTAGAGAATCTGTAGGTGGCAGACAACAATGCTACCAGTGCACCACTTAAACAGAACAAATATGAGACAAACATCTGCAATTTTTTTACAAATGGTGGTGGGTAGGGAATTCAGGCCCTTGCCACCTGCAACCAAGGTAAAGGGCTCAAGCCTGAGTTATTCTCTACCCACCTCCATGTGTTTTCTCTAGCCACCAGTATACAGCAACCGGGATTTTACACACACATACAGTGTAAAATTCCCACATCTGGATTAGAACAGATAATTAACCAATTTTGGTTTAATAGCTATAATATAATTCTAGAAGAATGTTAAAATATGTCCCCACTGAGGAATTACCCTATATAACTGGAAATAATATTTGAAACATGAACATACTACATTCCAACATCCTGCATCCTCACCGAAGGAAGCAAAAAGTCGCAGGACCAGAAGGCAATTCAATTTCATTTACATGTAGAGCACAGATGAAGTATATCATTACGAATATTCATATTGTAAGGGGATGTGTCACCAGGTGCTTGTTGTGATGTAATTTGGAACTTTTGGGCTCTAGAAGACCACAGACGTCAAGAACAGATAAGATGCCTACGGTGTTCCTTTTCCAGTGTTATAGAAGAGTAGTGAGTAGGTAGCAATATGCTACATTTTACACATGCACACACGCAGAGCTGTGTATTTATTTTTTTGCTATAGGCTGGGCAGTACTGGAATTGCACTTACTTTCTGGGAGTCTAGCTTACCCAGTACGTGCAAAGGTGCCCCTTTCCATTAAGAACCAACCACTTTAATGCTTATGTCTCTGGCCTCCAAGTTGGGGTAGGAAAGAAATTAAGATCTGGCAAGTCACCATATCCAAGTCTTAAAACTATAGCCCCTAAATATTTAAAAGGCGTTCTGAATAGGAAGTATATTACATTGCCAGGAATGGTTATTTATCATATTATCAGATGCAGATTTAAAAAAAAAAAAAAATAATAATATGATGAACCTGCCAGTAAGTCCAGAACCTGACATTTTTTTCTGCATTAATAAAACGGTGTTTATAGGTTAAAATAATAACCACATAACATCTACTGGTGATTTATAAGTTTTAGTGTTTCCTTCCCCATATTACAAATGTGTCTGACTAGGTCAACGAGACTTGGCCTCGGACCATAGGTCACGTTTGACTCACATGGGCCAGGCAGCCAAAACAGAAAGAAAATTAACCATCAGGTTACAATTGTCCAAATACTGTATACAGTGTAACAATCTAGTTAACGGTCAAAAGTACATATCACTATAATTACAAAGTGTGGGAACACAGCAAGCACACATGCAGCAACAGAACTTGTTCATAGTTGAACACTTTACATATTGCACCATGTTATTTATGTCTAATACATGCCACTGGAATGACCCTAGATATCTGTTCACAGCTTAAGTAGACAGAAATTCTGAATAAGACATGGGGTGTAGCCATTTCTTTAATTGTTTACCAGCTTGCAGACTGTTGCCCCCCCCCCCACACACACACACTTAACTCCCGTCCTTGGAATAGCTAGAAATTTGATTTATATACCAAACACTTATTCCTACTTCTCCATATTATAACCACCTTTTATAGTATATATCCTAAATATGGAATTAGAAGTGCTGAATATACATTAAAATGGTTACACATGAAGTTTAGAAAATTGCGACTACAACAAGCATGCGTCATTGTGGACAGTTATCATTTTTCTTATCTCCCTTATATTTATAGTTTACAGTTTACTGGTTCACTTGTGCTTTTTAAAGTTTATTTTAGGTGGTTAAGAGTGGAATATTTAGTGCTCTGATGCTGAGTAAAATGTTACCCTTTTAAAAATGATTTTCTAGACCATAGTATGGATAATATATGCCTGGTTACACCAATGACAAAGAATAAGGACTGATTGCAACCAAGCTCGTGCAAGGGTGACCACTGAGGAGAATTTAGCAGGTCAATACCAGACAAAATGCTTTCTGAAGTGAGGGCAATCAACATCAGGTTTACTTGATTAATAGTAGGTACAAACAATTTTAGGGAGCATAAAAATAACAATTAAGAAGAGATCTGTCATCTGCAGGACTTTGGGGCCCTGGTCTTTTGCTTAAATGGAGGTTTGAGATGCAATATTCTAATTCTTCCAAGTGTTACAGAGGTTTCAGTGTGTCACATCTCTCCCTGTCGCTTACACACACACACACACACACACACACACACACACACACACACACACACACACACACACACACACACACCTAATATAACATAAAAGCAAGTACCATACACAACTACTATAACATAAAAGCAAGTACCATACACAACTACTATAACATAAAAGCAAGTACCATACACAACTAATATAACATAACAGCAAGTACCATACACAACTAATATAACATAAAAGCAAGTACCATACCAGACACATCATTGTAAAAGTAAAAAGCACCATACACTTACCTGTCCGTTCTCCTTCTCCATAATATCCTGCCCGCGCAATAGTCCCAAGACCCGCGAGATCCCTGACATCAAACAAACCTCCCGACGAGAGTCCAAGACTGTTCTGACTGCTGCCGTTGCAATCCGGCCCCGAGACATCATCCCAGCGGGTCTGTGCACTTTAAAAGTGCACAGACGTCTCCATGAGTTCCCTATGGGTCCTGCCGGACTGCCTGGAGCATGCGCATAGATGCGCAGTAGTCGGGACTACTGCGCATGCGCGAAGTCCGCGAAAATTCAAAAAACATTTTTTTTCTATTTTTATTTCATTCTGAGGGGGCTGCAGTCCGGCAGTCCGATAGCACGGGCCGCCCCTGCAATACTGATGTATTCTTGAATTTACTTAATCTCAGAAACATACCCCATGATGATATTCGTGGCTCAACTGCTCAAAGAGTACTTTCTAGGCAAACTACAACTATGCTACCTATTTCCTTAAGTTTATTGCAGCCTAAACCCAAGAACAATAAAACCATCAACGCTAAATTACTTAAGAAGTATAATAACCAGAAATCTAGTTATGACATATCGAGCAGAATGCTTTGTTCATTGAGGGAAGGAGAGACGGTACAAATCCAGACAACGAATGGTTTTGATTGAATAGAAGAGATTACAGGCATCTGTGCAGAGCTGAGATCTTACTTGGTAAATTCCGAAGGAGTAGAGTATAGGAGGAATTACAAACATCTTCTTCCTGTACCCAAACCATCATCATCATTGCAATCACAACATTGTATCTGTGACGCAAACTCTAAATCAAAGAATGAGTCAGATACTGTTTACAGATCAGAATGGGTTCAAAAGTCTGATTCTGTTCCAGAAAGTGATTCGAACATTCCACAGGTCAACCATTTTGCAGAAACTGTCCCTGTTGCTAAATCTAATTCCAGTTTTATGTCACACAATATGGAGGAGTGTCTAAACCAAGTGTGAAATATGCAGCAACGTGGACTTGATTGTACATACCTATATGTTTAACATTGTATAATGCATGTCTATAGATTATCTGTGATTTCTGCATGCCAAACAGTCTCATAACAATTGTATGGTCTATTTCTCAAATGGGGAGGATGTAGATCAGAGTGTAAGGTATGTGTGCTTATATCTTCAAGAAGCATGCAAGGCTGTACGTGCATGTATATAACCTGCACAAGTGCACAACCTTAGTGCCATTTTGAAAGAGCAGCTAGGAAGTAAGCATGCATGATCATAGTCATTAATTGTATATGTGTTACTTAAGTCACAGTCAATAGTTAACAATAGTAATGTAATTATATATAATAAAGCTGCTTGAACAGAACCCATGGAGATTAGTTTATTCATGTCCTAACATGAAAGTGAGAACTCCCGTATACTCAACATTGATCAGACCAGGTATTCGGTACAATTCCCTTTTGGGTTGTATATCATTAAATGTATCAAACAATTAGAAAGATCCCAATGGTTCCTAACCAAATGGATCACAGATCAAAATGTTCCTGAGTTTGGAAGCTTTATCCCTTTATTTAGTGTCTTACAGACCTTTGTGAGGGAGATCTGTGTCTCACTAACAGTACTATTAGAGGTTCGACATCTCCATTTCTAGCACCAAGGACCTAAAATTTCACCAACAGATAAATAAAACATGGAGGAGAGACAGGTTTATAGCCCAGCTTCTCCCAAACATCAGGAATAAACTTCACCTGCATGTTAAGCGGTGCAGCTCGCTATCTTCCTCTAAACATAACCTACAGGACTGGATTGTTAGTCACTAATTTATTCTGGAATTGACTGTTATGGCCCTCTTGGAGAAATGTGGTGTGACATTAGAGAAAGTGATAACAAAGCATGAATGGTCATAAGACAACAGCCTTGGAATATGTGTGAAATCTATGGTAAGCTTATACTTGCTCTTAATACATGTTATGAGCTTAGAGAATTGGATAGGTACTAGTCCATTATATAATATTAGTACATGTACAGTTCCATGAAGCTAAGTGTTGTTTTAATTTCTGTAGGAAATAAGTGTCTATGGTTATTTTCTGTATGTATTGCAAATGGCATTGTGGTTCATATTTTTGCTGTGTAAACATCATCACGAGTCTTCATAATGATTGTAAGGCATTTCAGTCTATAGCAGATTTTTATTTTTTATTCAAAGAGACCTGTAGGGGTTATAGGCTTTCTTTAGATGTTTGTCTGAAGGACAATTATTAGGACTTTTAATTATGTTATTGAGAAAATGCTAATGTATTTTGGAGGTCAAGCCATTCCAGTTTTTTTTAAGGCTGTACTGTTGTGGGTTTCATGTATATTGTTACAAATTTAACTACCTTTTTGTAACATTCCTCCTGTTTATGTATGCATTTTTGAATGTTAGTAATCCATAGGAATGCATCTAGGAGGGTTAAAAGCATAAATGCATGAACAAGCTGATAGGGAAGAGTCTAGGAAATGCAGCTTTGTTTCATATAACATGCTTATTTTTTTTAGTACATATAAATCTAATTTTAGGTTATGGGCCATGATAAAAGATAATTTTGTTTGTGAAAACCTGTTCTGTTATAGTAAGGAGGTAATGTTTAGGGATGTACTGTGGTTTAAGATTGCCTCTAGATCAAACTGTATTATTATTATTTTTTTTTTTGGGGGGTAGTAGTAATTGTGATTGAGCCATGTTTCAGATTTATGAAAGCACCGTGATATTGTTTTGAGTTAATTTAGTATAGGTGTGAAGTATATGAAAGATGATCCATTTGCATATTATACTATGTTACTTGTTTCTTTGAATTTGTGGATATTATTTATGAATGCACATTGAGGCATTCCAGCTATAATAGGTTAATAGAATGAATTTGCATTACGTTAGATTACTCTATGTGAATATAACTTTAAAACTAATTTATAGATTTATGGGTAAACCCAATGCTGATATGTCTGTCGAGTAGCATGTGATATGAAACTGTGTCAAACACTTCAGACTGGTCTAGAAAAAGGGAAATAACCAATTACTCATTATTTTTTATCAGCTGAAGAAAAGTAAGGCGTGCTGTATCTGCACCATATCATAGACAGAAACTATGTTGAGTGGGAAATATTATTTAGGTATTTGAGAATCTACTGGTGGATGTCCTTTTTTTTCTAGGATCTTAAACAGAAGTGAAAGAATAGCTGTAGTGTTTAGTTTGAGAATTCCTTATAAAGATCATTTTTATGTATAGAATTTGGTCTATGCAACTCAACCTCCTGGCACAAGAAACAGGGACAAAGACAATACAAATGAGAATAAGGAGGGACAAAGATCCAAATCAAGGACAGATTTTAAACCTTGGTCCTAATTACTTAGAAAATTGTTAGAACAATAGGTTTTGCATTAATGTACTTTTTCTGGAGAATATGAAGTCTGAAACCCAAATGCTTGCCATTGTTTAATGATTGCATTCCTCAGCGATTTGCCAAGAAAAACATATTTGTTTTATCAGGAGCAGACCAGAAATCTGAGGGAAAGTCAGGGACATTCCACAAAATCAGAAACAGCTGAGAGCTATGATTTGGTTCTATATCCCCACAGCAGAGATTTCAGATGAAATAACTTGAGATGGACTAGATGCAGTTACATTTTCTCGTGGGCTTAGATTGTATTTTTTTCTATCTTTTGTCTGTGTATGTATGTGTCTATGTGTTTGGAAGATGGTGTTAAAGAGTATGTATGGAAATCTGTAAATACAAGTTTTAATTAAGTTTTTTTTTTGTTTATGGTATGATGTATTCTTTTTTATTTCAAGTATGGTTGTTTGCATAGTTAATAATACTGACATTATATCAAAGCTTGTGGCCTCTGCTAAACTTGTCATTATACATTTTAAATGAGATTATGTAGCAATAGCTGCATATTTTCTTGAAACAGTGATTTGGTTATGATGCAGGACTTGCAAATACGTTAGTACTTGAAATATTATATCTTGATTTTTATTTGGAGGTTTCTTCTAAAAAATCTATGTAGTGTAATGAATGTGTGCTCTTTGGCTAGGGTATGACTTTAGAAGCACTCCCGTTTGGGTTACATAATAGGAATATAATCAAGAGAGTGGGTTTATATAAGTACAAAGGTAAAGGCATCCTTGAGAGGCCAGGGAAGGAGGGTGAGAGGAGAGAGAAGTTGGCTAGCAAGCAGGATTCAGCAGCAACTGATCACTGCGTGTGTGTACTTATGGTCAGAGCTCTGGCAGCATATGAGTGTTGCAAGGCATGTAACAAACAATGCCATTATGTTGTCTTTAGGCAGTATGTTTCTTGCATTTAAAGCATCAAAGATTCACAAGATGAAAGGAAAGCGAAAAAAATTGTAGAAAGATCTGCAAGTCAAGCTATAATAATCATGGTGCAGACTATGCTGATGCCAAGGACTGCTACAAAAATAATGAGCAGTAACATGGACTTTCTTGTGTAATATTTAGTACAATTATGTTGCTGTGCCCCATTGTTAATAGGCCATGCATGCACAGTGAGCATATAATTCTGTGCAATTTAGTCAGAGTAAAGTAAAGCAGTATGCAGTGGAGTATGGTGTACCCATGCTGACTGGCTTCATAACTGGTAGTTTAATAGCTGCGTATCGGATTCTATTAATTGTAGCTTTTCAGTGTGGCACTACAGTCTATATCAGGTATGGGAGTATGATGATATAAGCATGGCAAATGGGCAAATGATACAAACTAGTTATAACAAAATATAATAATGCAGATGAATGCTGTACATATTTTGTAAAAAATATAAGTCAGATGGCTACATTATTTAGAAAATACAGCTACAACAATTTAGTACAATAGACTGTTACAGTAGGTAAATATATATATATATATATATATATATATATATATATATATATATATATTAGTTGGCCGTCATGTTTAGCATACCAGTCTCTCAGTGCCAAAGAATTCCAGTTTTTATTGAATATTGATATGATTCAGACAAATTAATCATGTAGAGGCTGTAGTTATACATTATACATTTCTAAATGTAAAATGGCATTGATAACTAAATTTATATTTCCTGGTATGGCTAGGTCTTGGAACATGATGCCTTTATATGTTAGACAGAGTAGTTCTTTAATTGTTTTTAAGAATGAGTTAGATATTTGGTTTGGGAGTACAGTTTATCCCTGGAATTTGCTGCCTGCATTTCGATCATCTATGACCACTATGCAGTATACTCAGACTACAGCACTATGAAGCTGTGCTTCAGGAGTACAGTTTGGGACCACTTAGCTGGTAGATATTAGTGTCTTGTAATACTGTAGTGATGGCAACATATTCCTCAGGAAGGGTGTTGGAAATAGTTAGTCTATTGGAAAGAAAAACAGAAATGTATAATGCACAATGAGACAGTGTAGACAAAGAGGAAAGCTATATGTAATACAATATAAATATTAATCCACTATGAGAATAACCAAGAAAAGCTGTACAACTAAGCAAATAGATTAATGACATCAATCCTTTGTAGTGTTTATTAATCAAGTGTTATGACATCTGTTATGATATAGCTTAAGAAAGTGTATTGTGACCCCCACAGACCATAAACAAAGTGTCAACAGCAATACCAGTGCAAGCACTTCCAAGTGTTGCTTGTATTTTTGCATACACAGTTGACTCATCCATTTGCTATAACATTGTACTATGATAAAACAATAATCTGTCATTTGCCATAATGGGCAAATTTTACTAACACTTTCAATATTTGTGAAAGTAGGCATTCCACTGACTCCTTTGATTTTTGGATCTGATTTAATGGTACATTTCTGAGGTTGTTGATACAAATCTGTATTGCGACACAGTGATACAGTGATATGCAATATGTGTTAGCAGAATGTTTTTTCAAAAGTTCATATGCTTAAATAAGTCATAGGCCAGCAGACCCAAAACAGATCCCCTTACTCTTTTGGTTGCAGTACATCTTTGTAGTGATTTTCTAACTGAGTCTCCCAGTACAAATACTTCTGAGTGTTATTTGCATTTAAACTCTGTATTACTCATGATACTATTCAATACATTTTATTGGACTGATGTTATAGTATATTCTTTACTTATATCAACTGGTTGGTTAGAACCTAGAGTCTCACTGAAGTTAACATTACCCTCTTGATTTATTTCAGTAACTTTTTCTGTTTTAATCTGCTGTTCAAGTTACCCCTGCTGGCAGCTAATGCCCTGCTGATCTGAATTATTACCTGGATGTTGTTCAAGTTACCCCTGCAGGCAGCTAATGCCCTGCTGATCTGAATTATTACCTATTATCTTTCTCATTTATTAAGATTTTCTTGGCACAACATAACCTGCTGG